>NC_135231.1:302500-602500 GCF_052324685.1 Brachyhypopomus gauderio | reverse complement strand
AACTGTTTATGGCAGTGCTTGAGCTCGAGTAGTTTGGACTTAAACCTGTTTATACTAGATAGAGATGCACATTCTGACTAAACACTTAGCACTTTTGTAAGTCGCTCTGGATAAGAGCGTCTGCTAAATGCCGTAAATGTAAATGTAGATGGGAAGGAGAGAGCTAAAGACAGACACGTTGGCAACTTGACAATGAATCCAGTGAAATTGCACAGACATCATTCTATTGTTTCCTCAATATGCATTGTGTGTGTGTGTGTGTGTGTGTGTGTGTGTGTGTGTGTGTGTGTGTGTGTGTGTGTGTGTGTGGCGGGGGTGTGTGTGTGTGTGTGTGTGTGTGTGTGTGTGTGTGTATGTGTGTGTGTGTGTGTGTGTGCGTGTGTGTGTGTGTGTGTGTGGCGGGGGTGTGTGTGTGTGTGTGTGTGTGTGTGTGTGTGTGTGTGTGTGTGTGTGTATGTGTGTGTGTGTGTGTGTGTGTGTATGTGTGTGTGGCGGGGGTGCAACATGCCCTGTGGTGTATAGCTGTGATTCATCTTGCTCTGGTGTCAGGTTTAAAATGAAACATAAGTGGTCTCCAGTAATACACAACCTTAGTCTAACTCCAACAACCCTTAACAATGCCTTGAACAACAGCCAAGACTGTTCAGGGAACAGGGACAGAGCTGACCCAGACCAAATTAATCACAGATCGTGCACACAGACGGTACCCAGACACCAACCAGTGATAACTTTAAGGGGTGTGTCAAACAGAAACAAGCTCCGCCCTTTCTCCAATCCCCTCTTTTGAAGCTTTGTTGTGTTTATTTGATGTATCCCCCCTCCCTCCATCTTTATCCTCTTTATCCTGCCCCCAACGGAGAAACCTTATTCAACGCTATTTTCCCTCATCCACAAAACTATTCCTGCCCTCTGCACCCCTCCCCTTTCACTCCATCATTCCTATCCCCCTCTCTCTTCTCCAGCTCTGAGTTTCAGCAGCTCTGGAGGGCTTCGTGGCATCAGGCCTCCACCACTTTCACGAGTGGAGGCCTGGGTCACAGTGCCTGTCCCTCCGCCCCTTTGGACACACACCCACAGACCGCAGATTAGTGTTGTCAAAAAAATCGATATATCGATACGTATCGATACTGAACATTCTGAAACGGTACAATACTTGTTTCTCTAAGTATAGATTCTTTTTACATAAAATGTACTTTTGTTTGACCCACCCAAGCTGCCGTAATGCACAGAACAGTTTGTAATGCTAAAATGACAGCTAAAGCGAACGCAGTGTGTTCGCAGCTCGTCTTAATAAGCAAGGAAAGCAGCAGAAGTGTTGTGTGGAAATACTTGGAAAACCGAAGGACATGAACAAGCCAGTTTGCAAGCGGTGCTTTTGGATGATTTCAACGAAGGGCGCTAAAGCCTGGTTTATATTTTCGCGCGACGAAAAAGACGTAATCGCGGTGGCCTCGCGCGCTGTCATTGCCGCAGCGCAATTTTGCAGGGTTCATACACCTTAACAAGGTGGAATTCAAGCACTTGTACGTCCTTTCAAGGTCCATTTCAATAATTCCCAGCACGTTAAACTTAATTAAGTTAAATATTTATACTAGTGGTGGGACTTTAACGCGTTAATTTCGATTAATTAATTACAGGAATATTAACGCACTAAAAAAATTAACGCATTTAACGGACGAGACACTTTTGCACCGTGGAATGTTTCTCAGTGCGCGAGTTCCAGACATACAGATTATATGGACACACAATAAGATCATAAGGAGTTCGCTTATCACAGGAGCACTTCCACCCTTCGTTACCACCTCAACGCAAAACATGTTGCGGCTAACGCGCAGGTCAGTAATGATAACTTAGCTGCTAAATGTATTCCTAATACGATAGGGTGACCAAACGTTCGTAATTCACATCCTGTGAGGAAATGTCCTGGTTTTTAAAGTACCTTCATTGGACCATTAAGACTGGATTAAACTTTCGCGAGTGGCCGTAGCGCGCGACTCCACACGCGTTTAAACATGACGCGTCACATTATTTGTGTTGTCCGCTCCCTGTGGTCGAAGATAAAGACTTACAAGAAGCGCTGCGAATTGCATCAACTGATGCAAGTTACGAACTACCGTCCAGGGGTGAGTTTCCCAAAACGTTCTTAGCGCCAAGTACTTCTTAACCTCGTACGTAAGAACGAGGTTACGAAGTACTTGGCGCTAAGAACGTTTTGGGAAACTCACCCCAGAAAGACAATGTCGAAGAAAATCCAGCAGCTGTATGATGAGGAAAGAATTAAAACAGGTTATTGTGAAGAGTGCCACAAATGTGGCTCTGACTGGGGATCACTGGACCTCTGTTAGCAACAAGAATGATCTTGGTGTGACAGCTGTTATGACCCTGTCTTTTTATGTGTTCGCGTGAAGCATTTTGTTACAGGTTTGTCCAGTCCGTGTTCCACTCCAGGAATCCCTGATGTCCCTGGGAACATGAAGTCTCCGCCCTCGGCTTCCTGATATATAAGGAGGAAATGAGAGGATTCCCGTTGCGATTCAGCCTTGCCGACCTCGTAGAGATTGAGAACTTTGAGATATTGCTATACTGTGTATGACCTTTTGATTTGGATTTGGATTTGGATTTGCGTGCTCCTTTACTATAACTATATAGAGTTGTGTATAGATATATGTATATTGGTGGTTTGTGTGTGCACACGGTGAGTAGGAAGTGGCTGCCATTTTGTTTGGGTTGTGGGTTCGTATCTGTTTTGGACATAGGGAGTCAGAGTAGTGTTGTCTTTTGTTTCACCCTGTTAGTGTAGTTATGTCTGTTTCTTTCTAGTATGGTTTTTGTTAGTTGTTTTGGCCTGGGTCACTTCTGACGTTTGTACCTGTGTGCACTTTGTCCTGTATATATATTCTGTTTGTGAATACTGTAAATACACCAATACTTTACATTTTCTTGAATCACTGTCATCCATATTCCACCCCTTCACACCCCTGTTACGGCCTAGAGCCTAGATAGGTCGTAACAGAATTGGGGGCTCGTCCTTCCCTGTTTCTTTCTGTCTCTTCCCCTCTTTTTTGCTTTGTGTATTTTTTTTTTCTGCTGGCATTGCCTTTGGTTCTGGCTTAGGCATTTTTGTGGGTGGGCGTGTTGTGCTGTGTGCACATTGTTGCATTGTTGAGGGTTCCATAATGGCTTCATTTGACCTGTCTGTGTTTGTTCTTAGCCCATCATATGAGCTGTTAGATCGTTGCCGTAAGGTTGATCTGTTGTCTATAGCTGATTTTTTTGATGTGGTTATACCTCGCTCTGCTACCAAGAGGGACATTAGGAAGCTGATAGAGTCATCTCTAGTAGAACGTGGTGTGCTGCCTGTGGCTGAGGAAGTTCCAGGTATTGCACTTGGTTTGGCCCAGAGCACAGACCCAGCTGGAGCTGAATCAGAAGCTGTGGTTAGTCCTAGGATGGGACCTAGGAGTTCTCCCATGTTTGATCCACGTATGGAGATAAAATTGAAAGAGTTGGAGTTGGAGATCAAGATACAGGAACGCGAGGCAGAGTCGTTACGACTGCGGGCTTTGCAAATAGATGCGGAAAAGGAGGTGACACTTAAAAGGCTGAGTATGGGTCTGGAGAGACCCCTACCACAACCTCGAAAGGCCGCCTCCCCAACGCCGACTAGCCCTGCTCCTCTGGCTACACCTGTACCTAAGCCCCGTTCCATTCATCTTTCCGGTAACCCAACTGTTCCTGTGTCTGTTGCTGAACGTTTTGACATCAGTAGACAGATTAGCATGGTCCCTACCTTCAGAGAAAATGAGGTTGATGCATATTTTGCAATATTTGAGCGCATTGCTACCACACTAAGTTGGCCAAGAGCAGTATGGCCTCTACTCCTGCAATGTAAGCTAGTGGGAAAAGCCCAAGATGTGTGTTCATCTCTTTCACTTGAGCAGAGTGTAGACTATGACACTGTGAAAGCTGCTGTACTAAGAGCATATGAACTTGTGCCAGAAGCCTACCGTCAGAACTTTAGACAATTGAAGAAAAAACCCACACAGACACATGTAGAATTTGCCAGAGAAAAGACTGTATTATTTGACAAATGGTGTTCTGCTAGTGATGTGACTTCCCTGCAACAGCTCAAGGAGCTAGTTCTGATTGAAGAATTTAAAAATTGTTTGCCAGATAGTGTTGTGATGTATTTGAATGAGCATAAAGTTAGTACGTTGTCGAGTGCTGCCATCTGTGCTGATGAGTTTGTGTTAACTCATAGAACTGTCTTTACGACACCTGTTCTCCGCAGTGAGTCTACTTCTCACTCCCTTCGCTCAAGGACTTCGGTGAGTCCTGTAGCTACCGAAGCACCTGCCCCTCCGGACTCGCGTGAATGTTTCTATTGCCATGTGCAAGGACACATAATAGCGAACTGTCCAGCTCTTAAGAAGAAAAATGCACGTTCAGCTAAAAAGGTACATTGCACAAATATTAAGGTCCCTTCTTCCAGTGCTGACTCTGTATTTGAGCCCTTTTTATTTGATGGTACAGTTTCCCTATGTGAGTCTGATCCAGCACGCAAAACCATCACAGGTCTGCGTGATACCGGCGCTGCAGTGTCCCTTCTGTTGGATACAGTATTGCCCTTGTCAGAGGACACATACACTGGCCAAGATGTCTTAGTTCAAGGCATTGAATTAGGAGTTCGTAGGCTTCCTTTACACAACATTTACCTCCACATGGAAGGTATCGCTGGCATGATACGTGTAGCTGTTAGTCCTGCCTTACCGGTGAGTGGTGTTTCGTTCATTCTCGGGAATGATATCGCAGGTAGCAGTATATTTCCTTTACCCATAGTGGTTGATCGCCCTTCAGAGAGCATATCTAGTTCCATGGCAAGTGATTCTCCTGCAGTTTATCCTGCTTGTGTTTTGACTCGTGCCCAGGCACGTAAGGCCGGGTCCACAGTGTCATTGGTTGATACCTTTATGTGTGATCCCCCGGTCTCCCAACCTGTTGACTCAGACACTCTTGTTTTGTCTCCTCCGTCCCCTATAACAGATGTGAATAGGGATGCTTTAGTGGCTGCACAGAAGTTGGACAAAACCCTCTTGCAATACTTCAACCTTGCAGAGAAAAAGTCCGGTACCCCAAAACAGCAGCAACGTTACTCCATACGAGATGGGGTATTGATAAGAACTTGGTCTCCGTCTAATGCTACTGATGGGTGGGATGCTATACATCAAATTGTTGTTCCCACATCTTTTCGGTCACACGTGTTGCAGTTGGCCCATGAACATCCACTGTCTGGTCACTTGGGTATTCGTAAAACTGTTAAGCGTATCCTATCGCATTTCTTTTGGCCTTCTCTGAGTAGCGATGTGGCTCGTTTCTGTCACTCTTGTCACACTTGTCAATTGGTAGGAAAACCCAACCAAGTGATCCCTCCTGCCCCGCTGTGCCCAATACCGGTTGTTGGAGAACCATTCGAGAGACTGTTAGTAGACTGTGTAGGACCCCTACCTAAAACTCGTTCAGGTAATTCGTACCTTCTTACCTTAATGTGTGCCACGACTAGATTTCCTGAGGCAATACCCTTGCGTTCCTTGAAATCCAAAGTGATTGTCAAGGCCTTGATAAAATTTTGCACTACTTTTGGCATTCCGAAATGCATACAGTCAGACCAAGGCTCTAACTTCATGTCTAAGCTCTTTGAACAAGTGGTTAAGGAATTGGACATAGAACATAAAGTATCAAGCGCTTATCATCCAGAATCTCAAGGAGCATTGGAAAGGTTTCATCAGACCTTTAAGACAATGCTGAGGACCTTTTGTCATGACTGTGACAAAGACTGGGATGAGGGTGTTCCGTTATTGCTATTTGCTATCCGTGACACTGTGCAGGACTCAACAGGTTATAGTCCTAACACCTTGCTTTTTGGTAGAACAGTCCGTGGTCCCCTTAGACTTCTGTACGAACGATGGCTGGGTGCTCCTCAGTCTACATCAACTCAGCCTGTTTGTGATTTTGTTGAAACCCTCCGTAAACGGTTAAGCACTGTTCGTGAGATTGCCAGCAGGAACTTGAAATCTGTACAAGCCGACATGAAAATTCGTTATGACCAGAAAGCAGTTGAACGTTCATTTAAGGTTGGTGATCGTGTGCTTGTACTTTTGCCCATTCCAGGATCTCCCCCTTTGTACCAGATTTTCAGGTCCATATATGGTTAAGGCGAAAACCTCTCCCACTAATTACATTTTGGCTACGCCTGATCGTCGACGAAAGTCACGTCTTTGTCATATAAACCTGTTGAAACCCTACATTGATCGCCACCAGCCAGATAGTTTGACCCAATCTGAGGCCTCTGTGATTTCTACGGTACCTGTCGCTGTGACTGCCAAGGTACCTCCTAGTGAGTATGTACCTGAGCAAGATGACTTGCGGATAGGTCGTAATTGTGTGCCCTGTGCTCGCCTCCCAAACTCCTTAGCCTTACAAATCCTGCCTGTCAGAGATCCTTTGAGGCTGTGAAGTCCTTACTGATAAGTGCACCTGTGCTTGCTGCACCAGATTATGACCGACCATTTAAACTGGAGGTTGATGCTAGTGGTACTGGCATTGGTGCTGTGTTGGTGCAAGAGGACATGTTTGGAGTGGATCATCCTACATGTTACTTTTCTCGTAGGTTCAACAAACACCAACTAGCCTATAGTACCATCGAGAAAGAAGCCCTAGCCCTTCTCTTAGCCCTTCAGCATTTTGAAGTTTATCTCGGTGGCAGTGCTCACCCCATCACTGTGTTTACCGACCATAATCCGTTGGTTTTTCTGCAGCGCATGGCCAATGCAAACCAAAGGCTAATGCGTTGGTCTCTTATTGTCCAAGGTTTTAACATCCACATTGTGCACAAAAGAGGCCTCGATAATGTGGTGGCTGATGCCCTGTCCAGGTGCTGCTGAGTGTGTTATTTGTGAACATTATTTGAAGTTCACACTTATGGGGGGGGGTGTTATGACCCTGTCTTTTTATGTGTTCGCGTGAAGCATTTTGTTACAGGTTTGTCCAGTCCGTGTTCCACTCCAGGAATCCCTGATGTCCCTGGGAACATGAAGTCTCCGCCCTCGGCTTCCTGATATATAAGGAGGAAATGAGAGGATTCCCGTTGCGATTCAGCCTTGCCGACCTCGTAGAGATTGAGAACTTTGAGATATTGCTATACTGTGTATGACCTTTTGATTTGGATTTGGATTTGGATTTGCGTGCTCCTTTACTATAACTATATAGAGTTGTGTATAGATATATGTATATTGGTGGTTTGTGTGTGCACACGGTGAGTAGGAAGTGGCTGCCATTTTGTTTGGGTTGTGGGTTCGTATCTGTTTTGGACATAGGGAGTCAGAGTAGTGTTGTCTTTTGTTTCACCCTGTTAGTGTAGTTATGTCTGTTTCTTTCTAGTATGGTTTTTGTTAGTTGTTTTGGCCTGGGTCACTTCTGACGTTTGTACCTGTGTGCACTTTGTCCTGTATATATATTCTGTTTGTGAATACTGTAAATACACCAATACTTTACATTTTCTTGAATCACTGTCATCCATATTCCACCCCTTCACACCCCTGTTACGGCCTAGAGCCTAGATAGGTCGTAACACAGCTCATATTATAGATGATGAATCTATAGATGATGAAGATCCAGTCATTTGCTTTGAGCATGCAGAAGACCACTTCTAGGCACTATGAAGATGCCTGTGGCAGAGGCCTGGGAAATTAAAGAAAGTCTACCATCTAAAATGCTATTAAAAAACATCTTCTGATTTACTTCAATTCTTCCAATATCCTGAGCAAAACTCCCAAAATTAAACAACATTTTTGGTCAGAATTTCCAATGTTCTGAACTGTTTTCTGCACACTACACATATATTGGTCTGTGTAGTAGACTGGTGGAAAAATAAACAAGATGTTGAAGTTTATGATTATGTTCATTGATTCATTCATCATTCAAACTTAAATGAATATTTCTCATGTTAAATACTGAAATGCGATTAAAATGCGATTAATTTCAATTAATTAATTACAAAGCTTCCGATTAATTCGATTAATTTTTTTAATCGCATCCCACCCTTAATTTATACATATACTCGAAATTATTCACTTTTTATCACATTATTTAATGGTTGTTTATTTTCAAAACGCCCAATCTTAACGTCTTCACGTTCTCTCATGTTTCGTCCTGGAATTACAAGACATAATACAAGAGAACTGTTCAGTCAGACAGATATTTGTTGTGAAACCAAGTAGTTACAAATTCAAGCATTTTCAAGTACTTTAGCCTAAATTCCAGCACTTTTCAAACCTGAAACAAAGAAGCAACATTAAAATTCGTCAGGTAAATGTTCATTCCCGTTTTTGAGGGGTGTTTCTTTATACTACCACATATCGTTTCGGACAACACTGCAAAGAATGTGAGACGCGGCAAGTTTAAACGCCTCCGCCGTTCGCGCAGGGTTGCGCGAGGTGTGCGGACTCGCGCGCTACATTCACTCGCGATAGTGTTGTGTCGTTCGCGAACGATTCGTTCAAATGAACGAAACATTTGAGTGAACGAACTGAATCGAATCACTTCCTCAACTGATTTGTTCCTTTTTCAGTTCAGTAGTTGAGCTCAGCAGCGACCGTGCAGGCCGGCAGGGGAACTGCAGTGTGGTCTGTGAATCACCGAATCACCCGCCAATCTGGAGGCGGACACATTCATTGCGAGGGAACTGCGCATGCTCAGTGATTCGTTCACTGTACTGAGGGCTCTCGTTCACTCTCTGATTCGTTCATGAACTGAAAGCTCTCGTTCACTCTCTGATTCGTTCATGAACTGAAAGCTCTCGTTCATTTTCTGATTTCTGAACGTACTGTCACCCAGTGAACTGCTAAGGACGTGATTTACGTTTGCGCTGCCACTCACTCACATTTTCTTTTTGATTGCACATTTAAGTTGATATTTTCTTCTGAATGTACAGTTTTTATCTTAATGTTGCTCTTAATCTAATATTTATTTTGCACTCAGTCGTAGGTTAGTTCATACTTATTTTTTGTATTATGTTACAGTGATCTTGCGACACTTTGCACTTCAGCTTCTATAAGATATTAATGGGAAAAATAATTTGCGGGTCTTCACTTTTTTTCGCCAGTTGTCTGCGGAATTCGATCGGCGGAAAAAAATATATATTTTATGATTTTTTACATGACAAAATCCCAAAATGTATAAAAATATATTATAAGTATTAATTCTAACAATTAACAAGAAATAATAAAATAGTACGAATTACAGTAAATAGTGCATATTTACTCTCAGAAAAACGAGAACCAGCATCACTTGCCGCTTGACGCTACTCGCCTACATGAGATTGTAAACAACACGACTGGTTGCTCGCTAGACAGGCACACATGCACAGAACAGTGTGGGAATGGTGAATGTGAAGTGAATGGGAAAGGTTTATGTAAAGGTGTGGGGAGGGTTTATAAAGCCTTAATATAGTGTATAAATACTTAAATAAATATACCGTTTCTATTTTCGGTTATTGCGGGTAGTTCTGGAATCTCCAGAATGCGATAAAGGAGGGATTACTGTATTTGTAATGTAATTTATATTTCCTATAATAAACCCAACCTTTAGTTGCAAATTTTTTATTCATAAATTTTCTACAACACTCTCGTCTCCTGGTCCATGAGGTCGTGAACTAAACTGAAACATGAACCGTTCAGCCGTGTATCAGTTAAGGCTTGATACTTTATAAGGCTGGATAATTTGACTGTCTTCACACGCCACACATCCGATTTCTCACGCCGAAAAAAAAATCTAGTTTATTTACCTCTGATCCACATCTATGATTCAATGAGTTACTAGTTCGCTCTGGCGCCAACCACTGTCGATCGATCACGATATAATATAATCCATTTTACACCACCACCCTCCCCCCCCCCAACAATTTACACTCGCCACTGAACGATTTGGTGAACGAATCTTTTGAACGAATCTTTTTAGTGAACTGATTCTAATGATTCAGTTCATCTAAAAGAACTGTTTTGCCCATCACTAACTCGCGAAAGTATAAACCTAGCTTAACACAACAAATCTGGCCAAACACCTGAAGAACCGGCACACAGATTTGTACAAAAAATTCCAAGAGGTTGGTGATTATTCCCATTTCTATTACTACAGCATACAAGATTATGTTTCCGATTATGGTATCCTAGCAAAAGTTTGTCATATTCTTGGTTCAAGAGCTGAAAGTGCGACAGCATACAGGGGAAAAAAAGAGTGATCGTACTACTACGGATCAATCATCTATGAATACTGAACTCTAATACTGAAGTTTTAGTTACTTAAATACTTAAAGTTAAAGTTCCTTAAAGTTGTTTAAAGAAAAAACACTTTTTGCACTAGCCTTTTTTTACTTCTAAATGTGAATTCCAGAGTGCATTACTATTATTTATGTTAATTTATATTAATGTGCAATTATTTATTTTTCTGTTTTAATGTGGTAGGAACTACACCTTTTATTTATTTGACATTTGTGAAACAAAATACAATATTCCAGGGGTACTCAACTGGCGGACCGCGGTCCGGATCCGGACCCGAACGCAGTCCTGTCCGGACCCAATCTCATTCCTGATTAACTGGATACAGACCAAAAAAAAAAAAAACGGAGCATTTATTTCAGGGCTATTGAAAAAACACTCCATCACGAGTGTTACGTTTGCCACCCCCGCTCAACAACTTACGTTCGCCACCAACTTACGTTCGCCATACCCCCCCCCCCCCCCCCCCCGCTCAACAGCTTACGTTCGCCACCCCCGCCGCACCGGACCTCAGGTCACAGGTATCTGCCAAAATTGGACCGCGGACAAATTTAGTTGAGTACGCCTGCAATATTCATTAGTTTGTTTATAAAAACGGAAAAACTGAAATGAGCACAATATCTGACTTTGGTATCGAAAATTGTATCAAATTTCAATATTTTTTAAAGTATTGTATTGAAGTTGTATCTGACTTTGGTATCGAAAATGGTATTGAATTTCAATATTTTTTAAAGTATCGTATCGAAGTTGTAATTCTTAGTATTGTGACAACACTACCGCAGATATCAGCCACCATCACGGATCACAAACATGTACAATGCTGTGGCTGGAGGTGATGGTGTGTAAACACAGTGAAGGAAGAGGTGGAGGTATCGGAGACTTGGAGGGACTGGTGTAGACTCCTCCACTCTGAGCTAAAGCTGCCTTTCAATAAACGGGGTTGCCAGCTTAAGCCCTTCTGGGTTTAATCTTGAGGTTCTTTCAGTATTTCTTGTTTCTCTCTCTAATAAATAGATCCCCCAAATAGATGCTGCTCTTTCACATGACAGTGATGGGTTATAAAGTTAAGGTATGACTGAAAACGTGATCAAAGAGTGGAGGAGTTGAGCAATGTAGTTCCCACAACCCAAAAAACTCCCCACCTGAAACTGCACCAGGCATACATGAAATTGCATTTGAAGGCATTACTTGAGGTATTCATCAAACAACAATGTGTCCAAAGCAATTCACCATCATCACAAGCTGTGCAGCAGCACCGATCTCGGCCACATGACGAGTCTGGTTGGCTAGAAAAGGCTCTCAGACAAACGTCAGACAGCAAATGTGGCTGGAACTAAATGTGTCTTGGCATCTGCTGATTCTCACCCCTCACCTCCCACTATGCTCATTAGAGATCTCTTCCAACAAAAATAACATCACCATCACCACCCCTGCCTCCCTCCTCCTCCTCCTCTTCCTCCTCCCCTCACACCTACACATTCTCTCGTATGGTACATGGACTTTATCACCAGAGGTGCCTGTCGAGCTCAGTGTCCCATCACTTATAAACAAAATCTCTTCATCTGATAGTGGGGAATGATGCTAGATAATGTCAAAGAAGCAACAACAACATGGGGAAAAGCCTGAATAATGTAGCTAGGGAACAATGTTTAGGGAGGACCCTGAGACCCTCATACTGGGCTCTATATATGGCACAAATCTGGACCATGCAGTCTACTCACACCAACAACTCTAACCCCCACCACATTCTCACACATACAGATATAGTGGAATATAGTGTCACTAATGATCCACCTTCACTGTGACCTGTTCTCTCTACTTTCCACTCTACTTTCCATTTTAATATCCTAATAAATTCATTGCAGCTTTAAA
Source organism: Brachyhypopomus gauderio (assembly GCF_052324685.1). Classification (NCBI taxonomy): domain Eukaryota; kingdom Metazoa; phylum Chordata; class Actinopteri; order Gymnotiformes; family Hypopomidae; genus Brachyhypopomus; species Brachyhypopomus gauderio. Next base: position 590,297 of record NC_135231.1, on the reverse strand, counting down.
CTGACACACTAAAAGAACAAGAGGTCCCCTCAGCCTGAAGGGGCTCGTTACGAAGCACCCGGAGGGCGGGGGAGGGGCCGGGCTTAGAGAGGGCTGGTTCACGTCATGAAGTCCAGTTACAGAGACACTGACCCAACAGTCATGGAGATGTGCTGTACTGGTTTAGTATGAAATGATGCTGAACGACAATGACACTCACAATACACACACACTCAAACACAACCTGCACATGTGCATGCACACACAACCATATACACATGTAAATGTGTGGTACAGTCCTAGTAGAAGATGTAGATGAGGATAATGTGTCTAAAAAGTTAAAGAGGTTTGATTTTTGGACAGGATTGGGCTTTTGTATAATAAACATATTAGAGAAAGTCTTCTGAAACTTGCTTCATTTTAATATCTGTCTAACTCTGTCTCTGAAATGTTCATTCACACACACACACACACACATATATATATACCACCCAGGTTGCCCCCTCCATGGGTGGTGAGAATAGGAATTTTCAGCTCAAGTGGGGGCTGATGAAAAAGTGACTGGTCAATGAGAGGAGAAAGACTCAACTGGGAACGCTACACATAGATACCATAAAAGTCCTTCTTTAACTGTGCCTATGTTCTAAATTCAGTATGAATACCTCTGTTGCATGTCATTTAAATGTATTCTTAGATTTAAAAGGTTCTGAAAAAAATGACTTTTTAAGCAATAGGACGAATTAAAATGTAGCTACTAACCCACCATTGTTAGATTACTAAATTCCTTTCTTAAAAACACCTGCAGACCTACATAGGATGCTATAGATGTATGGGTGCGTACGTTCAACAGGTTTTGACTTACCACAGAAGAACACGAAGAAAGTGCGCATAGCTCGGAGATAGTCCTTTAACTCGCGTCTCTGAAAATCCGAAGTCATGTGTCAGTGGATATGTGACAAACAAATGACGAATACTGGTGCAGCGCTGATACTGAAACTTAAACACATGTCCAATTCGAACATCGATGAATAAAAAAAACATCAGATCATGCACATCAACAATCTTGATCGGTTGTGTCGCGCTACTGAGTTAAATATGATACTCACAAATGTATCTTGATATTCCCCACAGTGGCTTCATTCACAGTAAAGCCATTAAGACACCGTTCAGCGTTAACCTGCGAGTTGCCCGAAGTCTGTCTGACTTTCTCTGGCGACACTGTGTGTTTGGTGGAAATCATGTAATGGATTTGTGCGACGTGACGGTGCCTTTGTGCTGCCCACTAACGCTGGTATAGGTTGGGTTTTAAAACCGACAAGACTCCTAAAATTCACAAATCCACTTCTTGTTTTTATCTTCTTGTGGGTCTGCGTGCGCTTGAAGTTGGAAAGAACATTAAAGATTTTCAGGGCGACAACTGCTTAGGATAACACACATGACTCCGTCTACAGAATAATGAGCAGAAGAAAGCTTGATCTAAACATATGCTGTCAGCAGTGTGATTCTCTGTGATCTGTTTCTTTTGATCTATTGCCAAACTTAACTCGGATAATGGATACTTTTAATTTTGGTAGTGTAGGAAAGATCGCGTCTTACCTGTTTAGATCACCACTTAGAAAACCCCTTGAAAGGAGCTGTAATCATACTCAAATAAGCCCAACACCACCTTTATCAGTAACACTTGCCTTACACCTAAAGCGCTATTATATATAATAATAATAGCTATTGGATGTTATTATCACGGCAGATCTTATAGGTGTACAATACAGACTAAATCTGTTGCATTTAGATTGTCCGTCATGACATTCATTTGAGTTCTGTGGACTGTTGTGTACCAGACAATTCTCATAGTGGCGAGACATACGGTAGAACATCTTGTTACTGCAAAAGCATCAGACACAGCAGTGTTGCTGGAGTTGTAGTTGCTGTAGCGTTTCTGTCAGTGCTCGGTTGAAAATGGTCTGAAGGCCAAAAATATCCAACCAATTGGTTGAAGTGGCTGAAGTGGTTGAAGTTAAGTCTCGACGTCAAATCCTGACCATTGATGACGACGCAGACGAGTACGACCACTAATTGTAAAATAGCGACTGATAGACTTTAGACTCTGTTTACTTACAATGTGTTTCTAATTAAGGTTTTTAATAAACTGCGTGGTTTTTGCATCCAAAAGTCTAGCAAGAGTGTCAGAGAGATATGTATGGCTATTAAACATGTTATTAAGAGATGAGTTAAGGCATGACTAAGCGATTGAATCACATGATAGCGGCCCTCGAGATCAGATCAGTGCCCTGATCCGCACATAAAGAGGATAAACGGGAACAGTCTTATACAAGAACAAGCTGAATGTGACAACCTGAAAACGAATGGTAGTTTCAATAACCATAGCAAATGTTTCTTTATTTGCTTCAAATTTGTCCATCACATGCAGAGCAAATAAAAAATTAAAAATAAAATTAAATCACAGGAAGAGACACATAATAAAGCCCTTTTCCTCAGGGCAATGAACATTTGAAGACCTAATGCAGACAAAGTACTTGTATGAAATTGAAAAGGCGTTATTGCTTTTCATAACTGTAGGTCTCCTCTCACTTACTGAAAACAGTAGCTACATAAAGATTCGCCCTTTAAAAATAAACATTTAATATAATAGTAATTACATAATGGTCAGAATAATGTTTTATGTTAATTTTTCATAATTTGTTTTGTCAGTATTGGGCAATCCACTTCAGCTGACTGTCAGGCTGGATGCTACAAGCAATGCTGAAGTCGCTTGCTCACTGTCAGATCAGAACAGACAGAAGTCGAGTCCCAAGGTGGGTATAGATATTTCTAACGGGCTATTTACTGGTTCTTGCTCACTACTGACAATTATTGTAGCCGATGACCTTGGCTCTGATGTCATCTCGATAACTTGTAGCATTCTTTTCCAGCTCCTCCAGCTCCATCCGCTGGTTCTGGAGGTCCACCTCGTTCTTCTTGAACTTTTCCTCTAGTTCTACGTGCACACAAAGCAGATATATCGGTCATGACACAGTTGCAGCTTTTTTGGAAGAAAGCGAAAAAGGTGTCCACCCCAAAACAAATGTGGAGATGTACCCATAAGTGTCTCCATACGCTTCTTACAAATGTGGAGATGTACCCATAAGTGTCTCCATATGCTTCTTACAAATGTGGAGATGTACCCATAAGTGTCTCCATATGCTTCTTACAAATGTGGAGATGTACCCATAAGTGTCTCCATATGCTTCTTGGCTTTAGTAAGAAGCGACTCTGCCTCGTTCTTCATGTCTACAGCACGCTGGGTGATGTTTTCTTTTCCCACTCCTCCCAGGGAGTCCACCTTCTCCTTCAGCTCCTTATATCGACTCTCAGCCTCCAACATATCCTGGTACACACACACACACACACACACACACACACACACACACACACACACACACACACACACACACACACAATGTTGAAAGAACAAGAGGAATGTTGCATGGTGGAATAAAGCTCAAATGCGTGTGGTCATAAACACACCTTGTTTAGGTCCAAGGTGGCCTGGGTGGCGTTGTCTGATTGGGCCTTTGCCTCTGCAGCCTGCTGCCTGTTCTGCTCTGTCTTGTTCTGTAAAGACTCCACACCTTTGGTTAAGTTGGCCAGTCGGGACATCATGTCCATCAGATTGTCCTCTGAATTTGTGAGCTTCTCTTCCACCTGGTTAAGTGTTGGGAACGACATAAAGAAAGATATTTAAGAGATGTTAGGAACACTGTTCTCCGTGGAGAATTGCGAAGCGTTACATAGGCGAGCACACTGCTGCTGCTGCAAAAAACAAACAAACAAACAAACAAACAAAACCCAGCAAACACATGAACGTAACATGCTTACAGAAACACACGTGTGCATGCACAAACACATGAACGTAACATGCTTACAGAAACACACGTGTGCATGCACAAACACATGAATGTAACATGCTTACAGAAACACACGTGTGCATGCACAAACACATGAACGTAACATGCTTACAGAAACACACGTGTGCATGCACAAACACATGAACGTAACATGCTTACAGAAACACACGTGTGCATGCACAAACACATGAACGTAACATGCTTACAGAAACACACGTGTGCATGCACAAACACATGAACGTAACATGCTTACAGAAACACACGTGTGCATGCACAAACACATGAACGTAACGTGCTTACAGAAACACACGTGTGCATGCACAAACACATGAACGTAACATGCTTACAGAAACACACGTGTGCATGCACAAGCACATGAACGTAACATGCTTACAGAAACACACGTGTGCATGCACAAACACATGAACGTAACATGCTTACAGAAACACACGTGTGCATGCACAAACACATGAACGTAACATGCTTACAGAAACACACGTGTGCATGCACAAACACATGAACGTAACATGCTTACAGAAACACACGTGTGCATGCACAAGCATCATCAAAAGATTACAGCATACCGCAGCTATGGCATTCCGTGTGTTGTTAAGGTCTTGTAGCGCCTGTGTGATTGCCTCCTCTGCCTTCTCTATAGCCTCCTGAGAGGTGTTCAGGGCCTGTTTAGTTTTATTGATACCATCACTGACTCCCTCTGCTTCAGTCCTACACACACACACACACACACACACACACACACACACACACACACAAAATAGCACTAACTAAATCAAAAACTGCACACATTTTTAAAAACGCATGCCAGTTTTGTGTGTCAGTGTGTCACCTGGCATCCAGGGCTCTGTCAAGTAGCTTCTTGACCTGGACTAGCTGCTCAGACGTGCGGTTGAATACGCTTTCTACGTTAGTGAGGTTGGCTATGTTGTCTTTGATCTGTTGGATTACACCATCCAGCATAGTGCGGTTGACTGGTAGTGTGATGGCCAGAACCTCCTGGGCTATTTTCTCTATGCTCTCTGGATCTGCTCCCTCCTCTGAAGACAACAAAACAGCGATTCAATTATAATTATTTCAAAATAGATTTATGAAACATGCCCCATTTCAGAGGAAAAATATTTAGCTGTTCAAGATTTAAACAATGATAGAAATGTCGATATTTCGTAGGTCATTAATGTCATTAACTGATTTTTGTGATGGAAAATGATAATGCACAAACCCATCAAAAAATCTCTGATCTTCTGAATGAAGTCCTTCAGCTTCTTATTGGAGTTTTCAAAATGCTCTTTTGTCTTCTGGGCTTTGTCCAGAGTGCTCATTGTTTGGGTCTTCACATTCTGAGTAAGTTTGGCAATGTCGTGGAGCTGTGACAGGATCAGAAAAGCTTCAAATGAGATAATGTGAGTGGTACCTGCTGCATTTGGACATGGGTTCCTTTTCATACAGAACCTTATGGTCAATATAGCAATATGCAACATATCTGGTTAAAATAACAATTTACGGATCCATTTTCTGCCTGCTAGAAGGGCTGGATCGACTTTCACACACACACACACACACACACACACACACACACACACACACACACACACACACACACACACACACCCTCTTGGCCATGTTTAGAAGGTCTTCACTGGCAGCTGTCAGGTTTCTGGTGACATCATCAACACGCTCCCGTGCCCGGAGGGAGGAGCCGACAGAGCCGTTGCAGAGCGGCCCGCCACACACCAGCGTGCCGTTACTGTCATGGCATCCAGCGCCCCCACATGGACTGTCTGAGCAAGCGCTATCGTTGCGCATGCTGCCACTGCCACCACACACCTGGAACAAGCATGTGTGAAGAGTTAGTCACAAAGTGCCCCACCCCCACCACGACACCTATACCAAAGTTGTACAAAGCAATACATTGTTGTAAACAGGCCAGCGTTAATGCTTTTCTTGGACCTCAGAAAGCTTCAATACAACTCTTCCATGTTTGTCTTCACGGTGACATGGGCGCGCTCTTCCGGAATGTTCTCCAAGCAGGAAGTATGGAGCGCTTACCTTGTGGCTCAAGCGATGGACCTTCTTGTCCATGTCTTGTGCCTTCTGCTCCAGTTCTGACAGAGATTTCTTCTGGGCAGTGAGTGTGCGGAGTAACTGGTCCTTCTGCTGTCCCAGCAGCTCCTCCGTGCGTTGCCGCGTGTCTTGGGACTGCTCCACGGGACTCCAGGGCCCGTACGACGAGGCGTTGCAGCGGAGCTCTGCGTCCAGCGACTCCCCGTAGTACCTCCGCACCTTCTCAAACTCCTCTGGGTGAGGGCAGGAAGAAAACGTCCACAACAGCGGCAGCCAGGCTCATGCAAACACTGAGACGCCTTCACAAACACCTCGCGGTGCCTTCACAAACGCCTCGTTGGTGTACCTGCGAGTCCGGCTGTGATATAGTTCTCCAGGTCCCTACGCCGTTGATCCAGGGTGCTGTTCAGGTTTCTGAGCTCCTCCTCCATTGATGTCAAATTCAGTTTCAGGATTTGGTCATGCTCAGCCGTCCCATTCAAGTCCTTCTGTACGTCCATCAAACGGCCATCGGTGACAGCTATCTCAGCCCTGTGCCAAACAAGGTTTACACTTTAGGGCCCCCATTAATTCAGAAATTCACTAGGAAAAACTACCCAATTTACTAAGCTACAAGTCTGTAGAAGTCTAATCGCCCTGCAAATCACTGCCCTCTTGTGGTCGCTTTATCTTCGACGTTACCTTAGGTCATCAATGGTCTGGCTGATCAGCTGGTGTATCTTGTCTCTGTCCCCATCTTGGAGCAGGCCTTGAACTTCAGCCAGCTTTTCCTCCAGCTCCCGGATGCGGCTGTCGTTCATGCCCGGCACCTCGCCTGACCCCAGGATCTGGGTGATGACGTGGCGGATGCTGTCCAGGTCTCGGCGCACCTGGCACACCACGTCGTCCCACAGCTGGAAGCAGGTGTGGCAGCTCACGCACTTGGGGAAGCTTCCGGTGAAGCCACGGGCACACTCGTCACACCGTCGCCCGGACGCCCCCTCCCTGCACTGGCACGCCCCCGTGGCGCGGTTACACTGAAGTGACTCCGCCCCCAGCGGGTCACAGTTACACTCTACCCAGACAGAAAGACAAGGGGGTTGGAGTGTGAGGGGCCGAGAACACAAGTTCTGCGGTGCTTATGCGGGATGTTGTTGCTAGGCTAACCCTGCACCCTAACTCTTACCCTCACAGCGCCTTCTCGGGTCGCCCCAGCGGAGCGGCTCACACTCGGTACACAACTTCCCTCCGAAACCAGGCCGGCAGTGACACTGACCACTGATCTGTACAAACACAGGTCCACAGGTAATGACAACAAGCGTACAACACAACTGAAATCTTCCTCTATGTGGGAATCAGTGGGCGTCTGCCATGTGGGTGTGACCCCCCCCCCCCCCCCTCGCCGTACCAGGTTGCAGTGAGGGCTGAAGGAGTTCTGCGGGTCACATCCGCACGCCTCACAGCCCCCCTCCATTCCCAGGTTCCAGTGGTCACGCAAGCACTGGTCACAGTTACCGCCCACCACGTTGGGCCGGCAGGGACACGCCCCCGTCCGCCTGTCGCAGTGGCACATGCCGTCACTGCAGTGGGTCTGCAGTGTCCCCGACGTCATGCATGTGCAGCCTAGAGGGGGGAGGGGCCACGCGTGAGGAGGTGGAGAACACAATGACACGCCATGAGTTGTAGCTCACAGAGGCGCAGGTTATAATAACTACACGATATGAAAATAAAATCGGTGCGAAATTGTATACGTACGCCTGCAATCCCTGGCTAGTGCATTGCCATAGTAACCCTCCTTGCACTCGGAGCAAGACGGTCCATCGGTGTTGTATAGGCACTTCAGGCACTGGCCCGTACGGGGGTCACATGACTCGGGGTCATTGGCGTCTACGTTTCCATTGCAGTCGCACGGCCGGCACTCCCCGCCAGGTTGCTCCGGGTTGCCATAGTAACCGGGAGCACAACGTTCACAGTGAGATCCTGAGAGGAGAGATGACATCACTGATTCTTATAAGCTGTTATACATAACATATACAACAGCATTACATCATGTAGATGTATAGTGGTTACAGATTATAGATATATAGTGGACGGGGAATGATAGGTGGATAAGTGAATGGGGCTGGTTGACTCGTTAGTTGAGTTACACATTTATTTATTCACTCATTCACTGATTGGTCAATTGGTTGATTACGCTGACCTGTGAACCCTAGCTTGCACTGGCAGACAACCTGGTTCATGGTGTGCTCCATGTAGCAGGACTCTCCATGGAAGTGCCCGCTGCCCGGGTACCCCGGACACGAACAGGGACGGCAGTGATCGCCCGAGCCCAGCACCGGGTTCCCGTAGAACCCACTGATACACCTAGAGCAGGGGGGGGCAACACACGGGTCAGCAGGACACGTCAGAATCACCAGTGGACTTCACACCGGGATCTTCCCACTGACCGTTCGCACAGATGACCCGCCGTGTGGTCTCTACAGCCCTGGCACGCGCCCGTGTGAGAGTCGCACGTCTCAGCGTGTCCATTGCACTGGCACGGCCTGCAGGTGGGGAAGCCCCAGTGGGCGGGCTGACACTCGGAGCACTGTCGCCCACGCGCCCCTGCCCTGCACGGGCACTGGCCAGTCGCTGGGTCACACTGCTGGCTGCCAGAGCCGTCAAGGTGGCAGTCACAGGCTACATGGACAAGCAGGAATGAAGGTCTTACGTTCGCACAACTATGTCAACGTTCATAGAAATTTTACATTTTGATATGTATCGAGCCTTTAAATCAGCCTACCAGTACAGCCATAGGGTCCAAATCCATATGTTCTCGGTGAGCACTGGTCACAATTAGAGCCAATTACATTGGGTTTACAGCGACACTGACCTCCGACTTTTTCACACTCTGCACTCAGTGAACCCTGAGGGTCACAGTGACAAGCTACAAAGACAAGGAAAAGAAAACAGATGAACATCTGACCCAAATAATTAAATGAAAACATTCAACCCGGCAAAGAAGAGATGGTTCAAAGTCTAAGATTATTATATTCTAACATTTATATGAAGGAGTTTCTGGACCCCTGAGCCCAGACACCCTTGCAGGTGACTCACGCAGTGCCCCATTATGCATGATGGCAGAGATGCTGCAGATGAGAGCGGTGCACATGTCAGCCAGCTGAGCAGGGGGCGTGGCCATGAATGAGTCCAGACACATGTAATGCACCATGGCTTCCCGCCGCTGTTGGGCATGGGGGTCGTTACCCTGGAAACCTGGCAGCTCCTCATACCTGGGGATTAGAACGAGCTACGGAGCACAGGGGGAGAGGGGAGTCAACTTTAACAAACATCACAGATGAGCAGCAAGAGAGAAGATGCTTAACTGAGGGAACCGGTTTTGAAAGATGTAATTAGTAAAGAGTGAGAAGTCGATATTCAATGTTGGTCTAAATTTTTCGTCTCAGGTGTAATTTGTACAAACACTCACATTCTTTCATTTGACCACAAGATGGCGACAGAGAGTTATACAATTACTATGCAATACCACCGTGTCTCATTCACAAAAAAGTTGCTAAAAGCCCTATTAAAAGACCAAATATTTTGCTACTTACTAATACCACACAATTTATTTATAATACTTGAACATCAGCAAGCCAAAAAATATTTTGCATATATTTCAACTGTTGTTATATATATGAAAATTGCTTCTCGATGGTTTCAGAATGTAAACTAACCGAGTCGACAAGGATGTGGGCGGTGAGGTGTCTGTGAGAGACGCCGTAACGCTGGTAACGGATGGCCACCGTGTAACGGTTGTGGGGCTCGAAGCAAAAAGGGCGGGGCATCTGGACGTGCCTGTGGAGGAAGCGCTCGCTGTTAATGAACGTAAACGCTGGTGGTGAACGGAAACTCTGTACATTCACACATAACGCAGGAGGGTCTTTTCCTGTTTAGTCCACAAAACTAAGTGGTGTACAAAAAAACGGCACTCCCCCCCCCCCCCCCCCCCCCGTTTCTCTTTCACACACGCGCACACATTTTTAGCTTTCTGTCCCATTTTTAACTCAGCCAATCTCAGCCTACCGAGGTAGTTGGACAAGCACGTCCCTGTGGTTACAGGAAATGTTGATATCAGTGTTTTGTGCCAGGAATCAAGCTTCACTTTGACCTAAGTCTTTCTATTAAATTGCCCTGTTCCACACTGCTAAACACACCCCACTCCCCCCATTTACTTGTGAAATGGTATCTGCTAGCAAATACCATAAGAATTACACAGGTAATGTGCAGGTGAATCTACCCAAACCCACCTGACTCTCACTTTATTTATAGCTTTATCCATGGCTTTCACTGAGCTGAATTTGGCCTGAAGGCCTTGCCAGTCTGGGGCCTTGGTGAGAAGTCTGATTAGTCATGTTACAACAACACTCAAACTGCAACCTCTGCCGACCTGGAAAGCCCCCAGAATGTTTTAGCACATCCAGCCCTGGATCTGGCTGTGAGTGACAGTAAACCTTGTCCTCTGGGCTCAGTAAAAACCTCCTAGAATTACATAATTGCGCGACGAGCAACCAATCATCATAGGAATATAAACAAGAATCTTAAAAATGCCCACAGGTAGCCCATACACAGACATTCCTGACAGCGCACACAGCAATCAAACACTCAAGCACACACACACACACCAATCAGGTGATGCTACCTCTTGTGGTGTGGTAGGATGACTCTGTAGAGCTGCTCGGTGGGCAGGAGGTTTCCACAGCGAGAACTGGTGGGCAGCTGAACGGAGGTGACACTCACGATGGCCTCCCAGTCTTCTGTCGACTGTGTGCAACAAGTGTGAGTGATTTAGCTATAAAGTGATTTAGCAATAAAGTGATAGTTATAACGTGTATAAAATTTGCATGTACTTATATTTATAGAACGTTCAAGGAGTCTGAGTTACCGCACCTCAGGCTCATAGCGGATCATGATGTCATACTCCATGGCATATGGGACATTGTCCATGGTGAACACGAGGCCGGCCCCGTCTTTAACCCGAGAGAAACCCGGTCCCGTCCACGTCACAACTTGTCCCGGTTGTCTCTCTCTGAGCACAGAGGTGACGTCCGGCTGCAGAATCAGTGACAGGGGCAACATGAGCGAACCCATGTCAGAGCAGCACTATGGCAGCCTGCCAATGGTCTGGGGTACCCGAGGTATGGACAGAGAGAGAGAGAGAGAGAGAGAGAGAGAGAGAGCAAAAAGAGGAGAGGGAGGCGTACGCACGGTCTGCTGCAGCTGCCGGATGTATCTCAACTTTGACCTCTGTTGCTGGGCAATGTGGCGATGGCGCCTGTGCCGTCTCAGCTGGTTGTTGAGTTGCTCCACACAGATGTTGCCGGCCTGGGGTCGCGGGTTGCCCTGAGAAAGACACACGATGAAGCGAATTTCTAGAGCGGGAAGGCCAGTGAGAATGAGCAGTGCGTGGTTAGGAGTGTGGAGACACTGCGCTGGATGATATGTGGGAAGACAGCAGAGACACAGAGAGGGGTGTATGGAGGGAGAGGTAAGACTGTGGCTGTGTTGTAACAGTCAGGGAACGAAGGGATGTGATGTAGGAGCGAGAAGAAGAGAAAGAAAGAAAGAGACGGAGAGTCTCTGTCTTTGTGTGTGAGGCAGACGTAACTCACTCTGACAGGCTGGCATCTCCACTGTGTTCCAATGTTATTCTGGGTCATTTCAACCATGGCCTGGTTACATCCCAATTTATGTATGCACTTGCGTGTGTGTGTGTGTGTGTGTGTGTGTGTGTGTGTCTGTCTGTCTGTCTGTCTGTCTCTGTGGTCTGGTTTCTACAAACCGGATTCCAAAAAAGTTGAGACACTGAGAGAAACTGAGAGAATGTATAATTTTAAGGGAAAAATATGTTGCTTCAATATTTCATGGCATCAACATGGTGCCATTTTTTCCACTGTGTGGCATCCCCCCTTCTTCTTACAACACTCAACAGACGTCTGGGGACAGAGGAGACCAGTTTCTCAAGTTTAGAAATAGGAATGCTCTCCCATTCATGTCTAATTCAGGCCTCTAACTGTTCAATCATCTTGGGCCTTCTTTGTCGCACCTTCCACTTTATAATGTGCCAAATGTTCTCTACAAGTGAAAGATCTGGACTGCAGGCTGGACATTTCAGTACCCGGATCCTTCTACTATGTAGGCATGATGTTGTGATTGCTGCAGAATGTGGTCTGGCATTATCTTGTTGAGTAATGCAGGGTCTTCTCTGAACCTGAACATAGTTGTTCTAGAACCTGAACATGGTTCTCTGCATTAATGGTGCCTTTCCAGACATGCAAGCTGCCCATGCCACAAGCACTTATGCAACCCCATACCATCAGTGATGCAGGCTTTTGAACGGAGCGTTGAAACTTGGGTTATCCTTGTCTTCTCTGGTCCAGATAACATGGTGTCCCAGTGTTCTATAAAGAACTTCAAATTGTGACTCATCTCAACAGTCTTCCATTTTGTCACACTCCATTTTAAATGACCCCTGACCCAGTGTAAATGTCTGAGCTTGTGGAGCTTGCTTAGAAATGGCTTCCTCTTTGCACTGTAGAGTTTCAGCTGGTCACAGCGGATGGCACGGTGGATTGTGTTCACTGACGATGCTTTCTGGAAGTATTCCTGAGCCCATTCTGTTATTTCCTTGACAGTGGCATTCCTGTTTGAGGTGCAGTGACGTTTAAGGCCCCGGAGATCAGGAGCATCCAGTAGAGTTTTACGGCCTTGACCCTTACACACAGCGATTGTTCCAGATTCTCTGGATCTTTTGATGATGTTATGTACGGTTGATGATGATAACTTAAAAGTCTTTGCTATTTTACGCTGGGTAACACCATTCTGGTATTGCTGCACTATCTTTCTGCACAACAATGGTGGAATTGGTGATCCTCTTACCATCTTGGCTTCAGAGAGACACTGACACTCATTTATACACAATCATGTTGTCAATTGACCTAATTAGTGTTAATTGGTCTTCCAGCTCTTCGTTATATGCTCAATTTCTTTTTTCCAGCCACTTATTGCTACTTGTCCCAACTTTTTTGGGATTTGTTGACACTGTGAAGTTTTGAATCAACATATTTTTCCTTTAAAATGTTACATTTACTCAGATTAAACTTTTGATCTGTCATCCATGTTCTATTACGAACAGTGTTGCGAATAACAGCGTTAAAAAAAACGGCGTCATTTTGTCAGTAACGGGTAAAATAATTAATTACTTTTCCTGTCGTTACAACGCAGTTGACGTTACTGGTCATTAAAAGAGGTGCATTACTATATTGATATTGTCACGGTACGGCGGCCCCCTACTGGTCGCCCCCATCTACAGCGGCAGCTGTCCTGTCACGTGTCCCTCGGGTGGGCGGAGCCCGTGATCCGTCTCACCTGAGGGTCGTTTGTTCGTCTATATATGTCTTGTCTTTGTACCAGTTGACCGCTGGTCATTATATCCTTAATTTGGATCTAAGTCACGGGTTTTTGGTTTGCGCACTTTCTTCATTAAACTATCCTTTTTCCCTGAGACTTGGCGTGATCGCTTCCATTTTGTTTCGCTCACCCTGCCCGTCACAGATATACTAACAGTAATGTGAGCGGACCACTGCCCAGGCTAGTGAGGAGTAACAGATCTCGATAGGTCACAGTTCTCGGTGTAATACTTGTTTAACTTAACAAGTCAGTAAGCGATTGGCTAAGGCAGCGTTATGGTAGCCAATCAGAGCCAGTGTTTTTACATGTGTGCCGAAGCACACCAGTGACACGACACAAACGGAGAAGAGGCAGAAATGGCAAGTCAGGAGCAAGCCGAAGAAAAATTATAATTTTCAAGGTGGCGATATAAACATTATTTAAGAAAATACTTGATGTTCCTGAATGTCTACCAGACTGGGTATTTGATTTATTTAATTAAGAATAGAGGTTTTATTGTTAAGTTTACTTCTGTTGTAAACAAACCAGTTGTCTCAGGTTGAGAGAATTTAATTTAATTTGATAGATGTAAATGCACTTTATATAGTGTAACTGTTTACTTTTGCTTTTTTTTTTTTTTTACAAAGATTTGGTAATTTATCCTGTACTGGTCTGTTGATGTGCAATAAATATCAAAAGTTAAACATCTTTCTGATCTACTCATTTCAACTGACTGTGAAAACTGCTTTTTCAAAAAATCCTTATTCATCGGCATATAACTTTTTTTTTTACTGTAATGCAAATACTTACTTTCACTGGTAACAAGTTACTTTTATTATAGAGTCATTCAGTTACTAACTCATTTACTTTTTTTGAACAAGTAGTGAGTAACTATAACTAATTACTTTTTTAAAGTAACGTTCCCAACACTGATTACGAATAAAATATTAACATTTGCCATCTACACATCATCATTTTATTCACAATTTGTTTAATGTCCCAGCTTTTTTGGAATCCGATTTGTAAAACAGCATGTTGCATTCAAAGCTTTGTTCTGTTCAGATTCTGGAGTATGACCAGACCCACAGCATTTGGTGCCTACACACTGGACACTCTGTGTGAAAAAGAGAGTTGGTGGTATACTGCACCAGTGCTGCTCATACCCACCCTCCAACCCAGGGCGTGGGGTTGAGGTTTACATTACTTAGAGTGGTAGAGTGCTATGGGAATGTGTGTGTGTGTGTCTGGGCATGCACTGCGGTGATATCATGGTAAAATGGTGATAGCAATACAGGATAAGCCACCACTGCTGTTTTGACTCCATAATGGAACCCAAGCACACTGGGATATGAGGGGCCCTTTGTTTAAACCAGGGAAATCTTACGGCTTTAGTGATTTCTCAGTGAACTGCAGGAACATTCGGGTTTCCAGAAACTCCGAAATTGTGCTGGGCCACTTCCTAGCAGAGGAGTGTCAAACAGGGCATCTCTGAGTGACACCGACCAAGGCAAATTTAACAATCTTATGTGGAAGACCCTCTCTGGGCCCTGGTTGGGTCTGCCTCTGTTTCAGGGGCTTTAGGGGGTTTGGTCAGCATGCAGAACTTACGGGGAGCACAGGGTCATCAGGGGAGCGACCATCCGCCCGCTCTGCCTCATATGTGGAGTAGTCCAGAGATGCACAGAAATACCCAGGCTGCACCTCTGAGCACTGGCGGCCAATCAGGTGAGGCCGACAGTCACAGTGACCGCTGTCCATTCTGCACCTGTGAACAGTGCAGGAATCAGGAACAGCCAAGTAGAAAATGTACATTATTGATCACTGAAACACACACACACACACACACACACACACACACACACACACACACACACACACACACACACACACACACACAAACACACACACACACACACACACACACTTACACTGACTTACTTGTTGCTGTATGCCCCTCCAAAATCACAGTCACAAGGTCTGCAGCCTATAAGATCAATACTGAGTCCCCAGTACTCTGGCTACACACACACACACACACACACACACACACACACACACACACACACACACACACTCACACACATGAAACAGCTGAGAGATGGGGGATGTCAGCTTTAGATGGTGAGGTGGTGTATGGCCCCTGCACCTACCAGGCACTGGTTGCAGTAGCGTCCTGTCACAAATCTCTTACAGGAGCAATCGCCACTGACCGCATCACATGGGGCCTCCCGCGTGGAGACGCCCCGCGGGTCACAGTTACACGCTGTCAACCACATGACCGCACATCACTAAGCAAGCAAAAACACACCGTGCTTCAGCCTAGCTGTGCTAATCTCCACTAACACAGCACGTTCCTGAAGTCCCCCCCATACACTGTCCATAGAAAGCTCACAATTGAAGCATTGTTCAGTATCTCCCTTTCATGTATGATCACGAACACACAGACTCACACGTGCACGCATGCAGAAACACTCACGCTGGCAGCCCAGTGGGTCGTTCTGGCTGAGGCCATAGTGGCCCTCCCTGCAGCGGTCACAGCGCTGGCCCATCACGTTGGCCTTGCAGCGGCACTGGCCGCTGATCACGCCCACGTCCAGATCGGTGTAACTGTCACAAGTCCCTCCCTCCAGCGAGCCCACCGGGTCACAGTCACAAGCTACGCACAGCAGAAAATGAGAGAAGGAGGGCGGTGGGGTTGTGGACCGGCCAGCAAGCGGACAATCAAACCGACGCTCTTATTGGAGCACGAAGACACTCAGCGCAGTTACACCAGCCCACTTACGGACACATGCGTACGGGTCTCGGATGTCCCTGCCTGGGTCCTTGTAGTAGAAGGGCTTGCACACCTCACAGTTGCGGCCCACGGTGTTGTGGAGACAGTCATCACACACGCCCCCGCTGACGTTCCCCGTGGCCAGATACACCGCCATGTCAAAGTGACATTTGCTGGAGTGACCATTACAGTTGCACTCTGGGAAAAAGGACGCAAGGCAAAATTTTTTTCGGCTGAGTCACTCACTTTTAAAACTAGTTACACCTGCATGTGGAGGTTTGTAACTGCAAATCGGTGAGTGTGTGTGTGTGTGTGTGTGTGTGTGTGTGTGTGTGTGTGTGTGTGTGTGTGTGTGTGTGTGTGAGCGCACATGTGTGTGTGTGTTTCACATTTGAGGATGGCACTTAGATTGTGGTCTTGCCTCTGCAGGTGTGAGGGTTCTCGGCCTCGGCAGGTCTCCACGGCAGGTCATGGTGGAAATCTCGGCAGCGTTCACAGTTCAGGCCCACTGTGTTATGCTTACAAACACAGCGCCCATGAATCTGAGCAAGCACAACAGAAACTCATGAACCATTCTGCTCACTGGACATGCCAAGAGCTATTTCACTGGACTGTAAACAAAATCTACAGAAATGTCCACTAAAACAAACTCTAGCCTTATTCTTCCACAACATTTCACACACACCCAGTTCTTTCACATTCATGAGAAAATATCGACATCATGCTGTGACTATGCTCAGACCTATGGAAAGCCAAATTAGGCTAATTTTGACTACTTTGGCCTTCCATACAGACCCTACAGATCACAGGCGTTAGGGGTGATGGTGTGTGCACACACCATGCTGCTCTCCCTGGTGTGGACCCCTGGCACAGGGGCGCACTCGGAGGCATGGCCGTAGCAGAAGCAGCTGCCCCGCACCACCAGCTCGTACAGGGCGTAGTAGTACTTCTGTAGGACATCAGGACGCCGGTCCAGCAGGTTGTCGCCCAGCGTGTGCAGTCTTGTGAAGTTGATCCGTAGGTTGGTGATGCGTAGTAACTCTGGAGGGGTGTGACAGAGGCGTGGAGGTTAACAACGAATCCGACCAATAGCCTTTCACCATGGTGCTATTACCCAAACAGCAGCGCACTCACCTTGAATATTAGTACTGTAGGGGTCGCTGACGTGAATAGAGGGATCGAGCACTTTGTAAATGACCTAAAACACACACAGCAAGTAAAGGCTGCAAGTGCTAATACTGGATTTATAAAACAAAAACTGTAAGAAAAGTTTCCGTTGTTTCTCTAGGGATGTGAAGTAGCCCTGTGGCGTGCTCACCTCTCCATCTGTGGACGGCTCGATGTCAGAGTAGCGTTCCTCGCAGATGACATCGTCAATGAGCTTCAGAGGGCGGGCGGGAACTCCCGGGAAGGTCCTACTGCAGTTGTAGGCGAAGTAACGGTACGTCCTCCAGGAGCGGCCGAAGTCCACTGAGCGTTCGATCAGCATGGCAGCTGGCCTGAAGGTCTGGGGGGGGGGGGGGGGGGGGTGAACCAAGAGGAAGGGAGGAACGCTGGGGTTATGAGGTCACCATCGATGGCTCTTCCGCCATATTGTGATCAGTGTAGTCGCCACACCTTAAACTTCATGATGAGGTGGGTGAAGTGGAACTCCGCCTCCAGATTGAGTCTTAGGCTGACACTCTCCTCTCCTGAGAACAGGGAGAATGAAACCATCAACCCAGCCATGAGGAGGAGGACACTGGAACACACACACATAGCAGATGCGCTTAGGCGCACGTGGGCACAGCGGGGTACACGTTGGCTTTTAACTCACCGTTAACGGATTGCCACCAGGTGAGATCGTCTCTGCTGTCTCGCAGGTATATCACATTCTCCACACGATGGCTGTTCCGGTGGTGGACGGCGTTGTAGGGCCTTCGTGAGTCACACCTGAAGCACTTATCTGATTCCTACATTGGGAATGATCGCAGAGGAGTTCAGATGAACATGTTAACCTTTTAAAAGGTTTGAATGATGACATGACGAAGCTGTGCTGGTGGGAGTTAGAGTGTAACGGTTTTGTAGCCAAGTTATTTGAGGGTCAGAGTTGAACAAAATGCCCCGTGGCACTGGTGAGGGGTGGGGGGTGGGATTGGATTAAGGAAATGAGCCCAGCAGAGATTCTTGGATCAGAATCCTGAATCAAGCACAGAGCTTGAGTGGAATTCGGCCAGATCACTTTGTCTTGTTGTCCAGGGTAACGAAATCTCCAACAGTGACTTGGCTATGAAGAGCTGTAAGGCTTAGAGGTACTTGTGAGAGACTTTGTTACTATGGGCTTTTAAAGGCCACACCGATGCTCTATTAGATTCTTGCAAATGGTGCCGACTACAAGCCTTTTGTTCTGCGTGTTTCACTGCAGATATTGCAGCCCATAGTTACAGTTTCTGCTCCTGTCAATAATCCTCTCATAGCATTACCCATCACCGCTGTACTGGTCATTACTCATCATCTCTGTACTGGTCATTACTCATCACCGCTGTACTGGTCATTACCCATCACCGCTGTACTGGTCATTTCTCATAACCGCTGTACTGGTCACTACTCATCACCTCTGTACTGGTCATTACTCATCACCGCTGTACTGGTCATTACTCATCATCGCAGTACTGGTCATTACTCATCACCGCTGTACTGGTCATTACTCATCACCGCTGTACTGGTCATTACCTATCACCTCTGTACTGGTCATTACTCATCACCGCTGTACTGGTCATTACCTATCACCTCTGTACTGGTCATTACTCATCATCGCAGTACTGGTCATTACTCATCACCTCTGTACTGGTCATTACTCATCACTGCTGTACTGGTCATTTGCCTTCAGCACATAAGCGCAGAGAGGCCGACATGCAGATGTGCAGACACAGAACACCCTTAATGCATGCACATTTTACTATTTAACTGGCCTGCTAGGTATATAACTGGCCTGTGTGGTATATAACTGGCCTGTGTGGTATATAAGTGGCCTGCGGATTATATAACTGGCCTGCAGGGTATATAACTGGCCTGTATGGTATATAACTGGCCTGTGTGGTATATAACTGGCCTGCGGGGTATATAACTGGTCTGTGTGGTATATAACTGGCCTGTGTGGAATTTAGATGGTGTATTAGAAATAAAGAGCAATAAGAATGCCACCCTGCACCCCTGTACCTTTCTGACACCCCTCAATGTCTCACTGTTAAAAACCATGTGTCATTTCACATCTGAGCGCAGATCACATTGAAGTGAACCAATCCCTGAAATAATTAATTGAATGAATAACTAAATTGAATAATTAGCTGAATGAGATATTTTTTATTCTGAATGAGGTGGAAATTCAGAGTGACTGTGCCCACAGAGTTGCCAGGCCCCACCTGCCCCTGTGGGAGATGAGTGCTACATCTTTGGGAGTGTAATGGAGCCACAGCCCAGACAAACAGAAATTCATTCACATGTTTTTCACTGAAATACATGTGTGTTTGTGTGTCGCGTTAGGCAGCGCCCACACGCACACCTCCGTTCCACAATCCGAGCCACCACCACGCGGGGAACATGTCCGGTCATGCAGGAGGGAGATGTGCCCATGAAAGGGGGCTGCAGCGTTCACGCCCAGCGAGCACAAAAGCCACACACAATCCTGAAGCCTGCATTCAATAGAGAGGAATTAAACGAAAGAAGATAATGAAAGTAACGAAAAGAAGAAAGGCAGACCGAAATAATGAAACGTAGAGGACAAGATATGCTCCCAGGCTGGGGCAGGATGTTAAGATTAAAGGGGACGGGCGTCTGTGTGATGTGTGTGTGTGTGTGTGTGTGTGTGTGTGTGTGTGTGTGTCTTTTAATTATTTATTTTAAAGTCTTGTGTTACCTGCAGGTGGCTGACGATGCAATACTGCTCAGGCCCTTCCAGACCACAGGTAGAGGAGGCCGTGAGGTTATTGGCTCGTCCAATCAGCAGGTTCCCAGTAGCTGGGTAACAGCTTCCGTCCGTGCAGCCGTGCGGGCCTGACGGGAGCTGCTGGGCCAGACCGTGCAGAACTACGCAGAGAGACAGAAACAGGTCCGATGTGATTAACACAGTAGCTGCTGGGTTTCAAGATGATCTGAGCACTAGTTCTCCACTTCTAGTGACTAGTTAATAGAAAAAGCACCATGAGCTGCACAGACAGAAAGGAGCTGCGAGATGCTGTCCAACAGCGCACGGTCCCAGAGTCCCACCTAGAGTAAGCCCCTTTGGGTCATCCAGGCATCACTGATCCATGCGCTGAATGGCGCCTCGCATGGCACACAGCCATGCGTGAAACAGGTCGGAGGATTGGCATTGGCGCTTGGACCGTGTGGCTTTATTTATCTGGCTAAACGCTGTGATGTTTGTTAGGTGAGATGTTTGGATCATACAGCACTATTAGACATACACACGCAGCGTGTGTAAAAGAACACGTGTGAACTGTAAGGCACAGCCAGTGAATTCATGTCCCAGCCCTCCTCTGTGCTGTCAATGTGTTACAGAATAATCTGAATATTGAGACTTGGCCTGTTCCCAAGTGAAAAACTGGAACGTGTTCCATAAATTCCACAGGATTACAATCATAAAAGAGGGCAAACTAAAGTGCACTTTTGTGGCAGAGAACCAAAAGGTCTTAGGGCTCACTCTCAGAATGTCATGTACAGTAAACCTGAAGCATAACGTTCAAATAAAAACCCCTGACCTTTGGAATGTGGGCCTGTACACATTTGACTCTCCCTGGGTAAATAGTGGCAAGGTGGGCCATCGTGGCTGGGTTAGGTACTGAGGCAGCTCTCTCCCTCACCCAACCTTAGCGTCACTGTTGCCAGCCATCGATACTACACAATGGCCTTTAAAATGTACCTGTAGAGGATCTGTGAGAGTGCTGAGTGTGTAAATGCTTCACAGGTGTGCTGTGAGGAGACACAGGGGAGCAGGTTTTCCACAGGTAAATAATCACAGGGGGTGGGAAAATCTTAAGATGCATTGAATTGGTCAGGAAAAACTTTCATGCTTTTCTTCACAAATGAAGGTATGTGTGCTAAGAAAAGCAGCATTTAAAGCAACTTGCTGTGAACTTAGGGTGATAATGATTGAGCTTCTGTATGCGGGACGTTTATAAGCAGGGAGGGCTGTTTGGCCACAAACACCAGAAAATCCCAGAATTAGTAGGGCTCAGAACCAGCGAGGAGCACACAGAGGCTGTGAGGAGCACACAGAGGCTCCTCTCACACGGCTGTTTATTTCCCTACATTCCCCTACATAGCTTCTCATGTTCTGACTGGCAAAGGAGAGAATGCAATAATACGCACACGTGTGTGTGTGTGTGTGTGTGTGCGTGTGCGTGTGCGTGTGTGTGTGTGTGTGTGTGTGTGTGTGTGTGTGTGTGTGTGTGTGTGTGTGTGTGAGAGAGAGAGAGAGAGCGAGGGGATGTGGGTCGGGTGTGTGTGCAGTTGTAGGGGAGGTGGTTGGCAAAGGCAGTCGATGTCATCTCCAACCCTGTTATTGTGTTTCCACACATTCCTCTCATCCAGGATGTAAAATCAACACTAGAACAGAGGGGAGTGATGTTTGTACATGTATGATAAGGCACACTCCACACACAAAGCCCTTCAATAAGAATTTCTTACGGAAACATTGAAGCAATACAGGAAAACGCCATAACTTTTATCAATTACATGCAACTGCAGGTTGTCTTTTGCTAATAAAAAATACATTGGAATGTGTACATCTATCACATATTCATCTGATCGACAACATGATGCAGCCGGTCAATAACAGCAGTTCAGTCCAGGTATAACGGAGAAAAATCAGTTCGTTTACTAATCACTGTCATTTCCACCTCTGCACTTTGTTCGTGACTCCTGGAAGAAGCAGCACTGAGCTGATACACTCTGAGCT
This sequence comes from Brachyhypopomus gauderio, assembly GCF_052324685.1. Taxonomy (NCBI): domain Eukaryota; kingdom Metazoa; phylum Chordata; class Actinopteri; order Gymnotiformes; family Hypopomidae; genus Brachyhypopomus; species Brachyhypopomus gauderio. The sequence goes on along the minus strand of NC_135231.1, from coordinate 568,219 downwards.
TTGGCAACCTGTGCTGCATTACTGACCCACACTTGCACTATATGGGTCTGTACCTTGCAAGACACCAACAAGCAGCACATGCCATTGTGTAATCCAGCAACGCTACAAACCTCTGCACTCATCTGCACACACACACACACACACACACACACACACACACACACACACACACACACACAAACATACACAAATGCTCGTATGACACACAAACACCCGTACGCATGTTTAACTGGAGCCCGAAGATGCACAAGGAACAAACAGCCCAGTGGCACTGACCGTGTGTCAGGAAACCAGCAGAACAGCAGGAGCCAGAACAGAATTAGGAATGCCGGCAGACCAGGGAAAATAATATTCATCAAGACCAGCACTCCAGGTGTCGAAGGCCCTGACATTATGAGGGAGGTGGAGAGACTCCATCCCTCCATCCCTCATTCTATAATGGCCCCTCTTAAACTGTAACAGTTTACACTTGCTGTCTCGAGGGCCAGTGCTCACGTACAAGAGCAGCATGGCATGTAGGACAGGGAGCAGAGCGGAGGACATGGGAGGACCATGGAGGACGAGGGGGGGCATGGAGGACGAGGGGGGGCATGGCCCCTGGCCCCTGGCCCCAAGGGGGTCGTCACCATCTGCAGAAGGAGCTTGGCTGCTGTGCAGAATTGTAGCACCCGTCCCTTTCTCCCTGGAAGGCCACTAAATAAGATCAGGGGTGTGATACACCGCATTTAGTACAATAGTGATACAAGTCTTTAATTTTCCACTAAATTATCATCCCAACTTGACATATAGCCCACGATCGCACTTCTCAACATACAAGAATGCACAGACTGTCAGATGCACAGATTGAAAGACAACATTTAAAGTCCTTCCTCAATTCATCTCAAAAGTTTAAGCGAACTTTTAATCCACTTTTATATGATCGTATGATCGCATGATCGTGGAGTAAGCAGCTGTCATCACAGTGTTTGTGAGATGCGGCGATCTCGGTTTTAAATCCTGTCACAAAGTGTCTGGTCCACTTTTGCTATTCACTGCCTTTTCTGAAACGCGCCACAAAGATGGTCCAGCACTTGTGAATTCTCACTGTAAGATTTCTGGATCACTATAATCCAACAAGCATCAGGTCAGCTGAATGTGAACGGCAGTTCGGGTCCAGTTAATTGCTCTGCTTCCCAGATGCACAGGCATCACAGAAAAAAAACCCAGCACTGAACTATTTATGAAGAGACTTCACAGAGAAAACATCTGCTATCCAGTCCTTCTAAGCGCCAGCCATCATGCTTATAAGGATGTGTAGTGGTCACTTTTGGTTTTATGCCGTACTCCATAAACTCTCCCAAATCTTAATTTTGCAGGAAAAATCTTCTATTAGAGTGGAATCAGAGGACGGTGGTTTCTGTTCTCACTTCACAGACAGTGTGAATCATACATAGTTATGAGGACTGGATGAACGAGACAAAATTATACATTGAATGTTACCTATTACAAGCTGCTATTATAAACCCACATAGAAATGAACCGCCCTATAAAACATAAAAATGCCAAAGGCTGGTGGGGGGGGGGGTGTCATAGGTGAGCTGGCTGGTAGAAGAAAGGCAATTTAGCCCTCCCATTTATTTCCCTTATTGACTTACAGGTTACAGGGTGATCAGTGCTGCCTGAAACCTCACGCCACACACGTCCACTAACGTGGGCCCTGTCTGCACTGTGGGTGACTACTGTGGTGGTGTTGTGTGAGGGTGTGAGGCAGATCACTGAGGGTGAGCAGCACTGGTGAACCTGGGAACTACCCTCCTAATATGACACGCCTGCAGATAAAAGACAGACGACGTGTTTTAAAAATAGACAAAGGCAAGAGGCCACAGTAACTGATGGATTGAGTGGTATTAACTTTGTATTTGTCGAAGCATTAAAGCCTTAACCGAGATCCATGAAGTCATATAACAAGTGAACACACGCAGTATCGAAAGGATCTTGAGAAGACGTTTGCCAAATGGCTGCGTCGTTCTGTTCAACTCTGCCGATGCTCTTGCAAGCGCACAGGAAACCAGCCCAGCTGCTGCTGTCATGGCGATGCCTGTTTACTCAGAGTCTCATCAACACTGGTGGTGGGTGGGGTGTTTGCAGTGAGCAACTTTCAGGTGGAGAGTTTCACCCCTGCTCCACACACACTCATCCACCTATCGTCGGCCCGAGGGCGGTGTCACACAATCCGCCGTCTGACGACTCGTCGTTGAACACGCCTAAGGGGTCTAAATCCAAGCATGGAAAACCAGGGTGAACCTGGGTGAAACCGGGCGTTGATGCTACAGTGAGAGAGAAGATGAGAGGCGGGTTGTGTCTGCGCCTGTTCATCTGGACTTTCAGTGTACACGATCCGGCATGGGAACAAGGCCACAGAGCATTTGAACCTTTACTTTCTTTTCCATAAGATGCTTTCGATCTGCTCGGTTCAGTCCAGGGTCATATTCTGCAAAGTGTTGACGCACTGCCTGTGTTTGTCACCTAGGTGATCACAGTCCGCCTGAGATGTGGGTTTAAGTTCTGGAGAAACCAGCATCATGCATCAAAAATCTACAACTTACCCAGAATGAGGAGACCCAGACATCTGGCCATCATGGACGTTGAGTGAGCAGAGACAGACATCCAGACGCCTAAAATCAAATAAATAGATCATTAAAAACATTTCACCCTTCCTAAATCCATTTTAGCATTTAAATAGCATAAGACTGCACTAAAGACACACAGTCAATATTACACAATCAATATCACACAACCAATGAAACACAGCAAACCTCATTAAGTTGTTACAGCTACCCAGACAGACATTTTGTATCCACACAAAATCTGCATTGAAATATACAACGTACAATGTTTAAATGATATTTTTACACAATACTCTATGAATATGTTATACAGATGCTATAGTAATTTGGCACAATAGAAAACTATTGTTTGAGTGTAGAACAGTATAGCTGCTGTTCTGAGGTAAACACTAAAACAACCATTTGCCATGGGCCAAAACAAAAACAGACTCACTAATTACACAGCTAAACCCCTTTACCACTGTCAGCCTGTTTGAACACAGAACCTTTTTGTTACACTAATCCATTAAAAAAGGAAGGAAGCGGCAGACCAGTGAGAAAACCATCCGTGTGGCCTTGGCCAGACCTGTGCACACTGTGGGGCCCCCCACTGGCAGGCTGAGCCCCCTGAGAGGATCGCAGGGCCCCTGGCTGAAGCTACTCCACCCGTGTGGAGGGGACCTGTCGCTCGACAGCCCCGCTCCTCCACACAACCGCTCGGAGGCCCCTTCACCAACAGCGCTGTGACACTCGGCTAACCGCAGTACGAAGATGAGCTTATTAACACACACCGGACTCGCCCCGCATGGGTACTTCAAGTAATTGCGGTGTGGGGATTTAGCCACAGGACCACACCAAACTACGATGCCAAAGAACGTAACCAACCATTAGGATCATCTGTTCAAATGAGATTTACTTTCTGCCTTATGTCCATTTGCAATTTGCATAGGGGATGCAAAGTGATAAAGATTGTTCCCTTGAAATTTACAATAACATTTATAACATACAAAAAATGGACCAAAAAAGAGTTCAATAAAATTCTATCCTAATATATTTCAAGGAAGGCTGAGTAATAATGACAGGAAAAAACAAGACATCACATTCTATACATCAGAGTAGGGGCACAGAAGGGGCAGATTAGTGAGATTTAGGGAACAATCAGTTGCAAGAATTACACAGTCAAAACTGCCTACAGAGGCAAGACAGGGCGTCTGCACTCCTGAACTGAGCACATATGTAGTCTAATCTGAAAGAACCATGGCCCTGCTGGCTTGGAAGGCATTATCGTAAGGATCAGATTGAGAAAAGTTATGGTACTCACGCAACAACACGACGTGACAAAGTCCCTCTGTATAGCTCTCTCACCGCTCCCTTACAGCAGATTTCACTTTCAGAGGGGTAGGGCAAGAGAGGGAGGCAGCAAAAGAGAGTGGGAATATAAAAAACGTGTGTGGTGTGTGTGTGTAATGGTATGGTAAAAAAACATTGAACACCGCCGGCCAATCAGAGTGGCCAGAGACCTGTCCCCCACCCTCCTGATGCCACTGCAGCAAAGAGGGTGAATGGACAGCAATTCTTATTCAAATGCGCCTGTCGCTCTCCACAGCCACAGTGCAGAAAGGGGGAGCTGGTCTCTGGGCAGGCGGAATGCACTTCTCCATTATTTGGGGGGGTCCTTACTGGTTCGGGGTGAAGTGGGGAGGGCAGCTCTGCCGTGGCCTTTCTGAGCACCCCACAGTGCTCTCCCCCTCCGAATACTCACAGAGCTGAAAATGACAGCTACACAATCCAGGAGACCACACTACACCAACCACCCAGCCACTCCAACCACCCAACCACACCAAACACTCAACCACCCAACCACACCAAACACTCAACCACCCAACCACCCAACCACACCAAACCACACCACCACTCAACCACCCAACCACACCACCACTCAACTACCCAACCACTCAACCACACCAAACCACACCACCACTCAACTACCCAACCACTCAACCACACCAAACCACACCACCACTCAACTACCCAACCACTCAACCACCCAACCACACCAACTACCCAACCACACCAACCACACCAACTACCCAACCACACCAACCACACCACCACTCAACCACCCAACTACCCAGCCACACCAACCACACCAACCACCCAACCACCGCAACCTCCCAACCACACCAAACCACACCAACCAAATATTTTGAGAATGTTTAATGATGGCAAACAGAGGTAACCCAGAAACTGCCTTGTCATGAGATGTTTAGAAAAAGCATTGTATTTCAAAATATTTTAAGAAAATTATTATTAATCCTCATTAAACATTACAAAAAGTTCAGTGTTGGTCATTTAGAGGTCCCCTCTTAAGTAAACTGCTCATGTAGCTTACTTCAAACATTAGTTGATTGGTGGATTCATCATTTTGACAACTAACCTTGTAGTTTGTCAAATCAGTCAAATGCCATTTAATAAAATGATTGTTAACGAAACACTATATGCCTATATACTGTACACCGTTTTATAAATGCAGAGTTGACACTGATTTGAAGGGAAATGGATAGAAAAGAAATAAATGGATATTTACTTGGCATGCAGAAATTATTACCACCTAAATCTAAGAGTTTTTTAAGCAGCATTTTACATGGTTCACTTCAGATATGGACAAAAGGGATAAAAAAAGCATCAAGGCAGTTTTAGGCAAAAGGACATTTTACTGGTTTTTAATGCCAACAGTGTGCCTGGGTGAATGGTTCATTTATTAATATTTTACTATACAACAATGAACATGAAAGCAGGACAGAAAAAGTTCTAATTAAGATGTTGGACATGTTTCCATCTTCTGGTCCAGCTATACTGACTGCAATATAGGAAAATAATATATGTTCCTTCCTGATAACATTCTGAGCCGACAATACAGTATGGAGTCGAATCATGTTTCTGTAAGTTCTGAAAGAGATAGGTTTCCTCCACGGAAAAAAAAGAGCACGCATGATTAATCTCCTGTGAAACAGAACAATCCTGGCATTCCAGAGCAGCCTAGATTCTGTTAATCAGGAAGAGATGAATCTGCTCCAGACCACTGAGCCAATTTGGTAGGTCTGGTTTCAGCTCAGTAAAAAAAAACACTTATTGGCACATGCAGAAACCTGAGTGTTTTTAAACATTACACACTGGGACAGATACGCAACGGTGATCGCAAAGGGAGGTTCTGCACAGCTTACGAAACAAAACAACAACAAATCTTAGGAACTGCATCATGGGATATCCATCTTCCTCACCCTCATAATAAACGCACTGCGAGTGGTAAAGGCTACAGAACAGCCCGCATAAACATACACTCGTACCCACATCTGTACCTCACCCTATAACATTTAAGAAATGCACCTACTGAGTGGGAGAGAGAGAGACAGAGGGAGGGAGAGAAGGAAAGATAGAGAGAGAAAGCCATATCATATTTGTATGTATGAATAAGGATATGCAGCTCTAGACTGGGGGTGTGTTTTGTCTGCCCTTCCCAAGGTCTTATCTTACAGTCTTCAAGTGCATATGGGTGTGCACTACACCACAGACGTTCCAGAAAATTCACAATTAGCTTTTTTCTCATTCATTGCCTGCTATGACACGAATGCATATAATGTACATGTGCACTGCACAATTCAACAGAAGCCCCACCCCCAAATAATACAGAAACTCAGGATAGAGTCCTCAGCCTGGCAAAATTCCAGTGGGTTTTTAGAACAGTGTGCGCATGTAATCTGCACACTGTAAACTGGCATCAACAAAGTGTGCTTGAGCTCAGGAAACAACACAGTGATTGTTTAGTCATGTCTCTGATTGACCTTGGGCTCCTGATTAGATCACTCTGTGGTGCATTACCTCCAGACCTGATGACATACATTGAAGGTCGAAAAATCCTTTTATGCCAAAGCAAAAGTTTGGATCAAAAAGGTTTGTACCTGAGCATATAATGTTTCACCTGTGATAGTACTTTGAAGTCTTTACACACATTACCACTCACACACTATAGTTGGTCATTTCCTTGACTAAAGACTATAGTCTGTGTCATGTTATATGTGTAATGCATTGCATTACATACGGAGCTGTAACCAGATACAATGATAAATCTAAACTGTTTGATCTTGAGTTCTTTGTGTCTTGCTACTCCAGAGAACAAAACCAGCCAGCATTCATGCAGAAACTGTGCACCTGAACTCAATATTTTACCTGACTTCCTGAATCAACATAGAGCCCAAAAGACTACGAACAGGACTGGAGTGAACATGCTTCATCCTGCTCCAGAATACCTACAGGTGGCCTCAGGTCTGGGGATCGAACCCACAACCCTCCGGTCACAAGACCAGTTCCCTAACCACCAGGCCATGACTGCCCTGCGAGAATACCTACAGGTGTAATGATTCACCCAGCACTGAGGAGAACATCTATAGTCCAGAATACCTACAGGGGTATACAGTTCTAATGATTCAGCCAGCACTGAATACCTATAGGCTGTGTTTATCCATCATTTTGGTGTTGTTGTCCTTAATTAATTTTATTCATAAGTGACCAATTTCACAATTTTATGATTATCTTTGTGAACTGTAGAGCTAGGTTTTATTTAGAAGTGAGAGAAAAGCCAAAGTTCAAACTCTCTCATCCAGTGTGACAATTCCACTGGTCTGAGGTCTCTAAAATGAGGCAGTCATGGTCTGGAGGTTAGGGAACTGGGTCGTGGGTTCAATTCCCAGACCTGAGGCCATGACTGAGGTGCCCCTGAGCAAGGCCCTTACCCCTCAATTGTTCACTTGTATAAAAATGTAAGTTGCTCTGGATAAGGGTGTCTGCCAAATGCTATAAAATGTAAAATGAGATATGCTCAGGGAATCATATCCATGCAATGGTTTCCAAAAAATGTTTTGCTTAATGTATCACCTTTGAACTTATTTTAAAAGACTGGAGTTTAGAGGTCTGAATGGATGATACATGGGCATACATTCTTGGGAGGGTCATTACATGGTATTTTCAGAACAGCGATGAGTGATGTTCTAGAACTCTTTAATTGTCTGCATTCCACTCATAATGTCTGACACTGGCTACCTACCTAATAAGACAATATACCTAATAGACAACAGTCAGTCAATCTCTATGGTGACATTGTCTTTATATTTTGTGATATATCTGTACTTTTGCATCAGCACAAGGTGTCCTTGTCACGTTAAAGAATCACGCTTAAGTTAAGTTAATCTCCTTTATTAAGTGCATGCTTTAACAGTGGAAAGTCAACAAACCACCATTTTAGCTTTGCAAATGGAAAAGGAATATCTAATATCTATCCTATTAGTTTTCATTTGTCTGACTCAGAGTCAGCTCAGAAATGCATTAACCCAAACAGCCCCTCTAGGACTTTGTATGAGGTATTTTCTAAAAGAGTCTCCAGAGGAAAACAACATTAAGGAGAACATACACAAGAGATGGACAGGCAGGATATTTGGACAGCTTTTCCATGGGTGTAATTATTTGGGTGTAATTATATCCTGGTACGAGGCCTTACATGCAATCAAGCCTTGCAAAGAATATTAATTCCTGGAATGTGTTTGAAAGAGTTATTTCTCCACAATTCTGAAACCCTTTGGAGATAATTTTATATTTTGATACAAAATTAGCAGATATGTGCTGTAAAAGCATAAACTGAGGATAACACAGGTCAACAAAAAAAAAAAAAATTACTGGTGCCCAAAATATTTTAATGAATTTGGGGTAGTTTTGGGGTGCTGATTCTGAATATGCTATCAATTTTGCCAGATTGGCTCAAGTTTTTGAGATTTTTGGTATCTTATTTATAGCACTTATATAGCATTAGCATATAGCATTTATAGCACAAGAAGAAGTTGTAATAACGATCCAGACACATTCTGTTACATTTGTGGTGAATATACACTGCAAAAACATAGAAGAAACATAACAGACTTCATAAAAAAAGTGTATTTGGCCTATTTTGGGGTTATGCTTGGGGACCAAGACAAGTGTGTTTTTTTTACACATTTCACAAAAAATCTCAAAAACTTGAGCCAATCTGGAAAAACTGATGACATATTCAGAATCAGCACCCCAAAGTTACCCTAAATTCGTTGAAATATCTTTGGCCCCAAAAATGCTGTTGACCTGTGTAATTAATGGTGGGCTAAAGAAACATGTGATTCATTGTAAACCTTAAACCCACTCAAAAATCTGGTCTGAGATTTGCAAAAATCCTCAATACTCATACATGCCCACAGCAACACAGCAAAAGCAGATTAAGGCAATACTGGAAAATAAACTTCGAGTTTTTCTACTTCAGCTGTGCTCAGAAGGGACAAATGTGAATGAATTCATTATCAGGATTTACACTAGTATTTACAGCTTTATTACATCAGCCATTCACCAATCCAAGTCACTACTATCTTTATGGGAATGTGATGCTGGCAAATGGAAGGGAAAGAGTTTAGGAAACTGCAGAAGGGAGCCAGTGATGTGGTTGCTAGGTGCAGCAACACAAGTTATCATTGCAATTCAGTTTAATGGGAAGTCATCACATACCAAAAATACAACTATGTAGAGACAGCAACTAGCATCAGCTGCACAGCCTGTGGTGCGGTGTAATCAGAAAATGTGCTGTACATAATAATATGTGCCATGCATAAAAAAAAAAAAAAAAACAGGAAAAAAAATTAATGAATTAAATTAAACATTCAATTAGTAAGATTAATCAAAAAAGCAACTTCAAGCAGCTATTGATAAAACTGTAGAAAGGCAAACGTAGGACTCGAGCACGTCTCCAGTCTATCTGGATCTGCTTGTAGATTCAGTCAGAAATTCGACACTAGAAATAAAATCTGTATTTTGTTGAACGCGACAGGAGGAAAAGTTACTGTAGCAACTTGTTGGCAACTTGTTTCACTGAAAACCATAAACCCATAATGTATAAAACACAACCTGGCAAAACATCAGCATATGCTTATAACAAGTGTATGACATTTTAGTTGTTTCCGTTGTTTTAAAAGTTCAGTAAGATCTGTTGCTCTTCCGAGCTACAATCCAGTGGTACTGACGAACTTCGGATATGCCAATAACGGTTGACGTTAAACGAGACCGGACAAAGGTAGATCAAGAACTGTGTACTCACCTGTTCACTTGATACCGCACAATGACGCCTGTTGGGGAGCAGCGCTGCACGCGCGGTAGCGGCAAAGCGGGAGGAGTCGCGCGCCGGTTACCTGTCTTGTACAACTCACAGGTAAGTAAAGGCTGTTCGTGTTATCCCGCTGAAATCCGCTTGTGCTGCTGTTGAGATTAAGCCATAACCGCTTCCTTTTGGAACCATTTTCTTGCGTACCGATACATTTATGGTGCATGGCTCTCTGTAAAATGTGCTAAAAACCTATTTCTACTTACGATAGAATTAGTACTAATACTAATGACAATCTGTAATGTTATTCGATTATAAAATACTGTGTGAATTAATAAAACAATCACATTTCAGAACGCCAAACGTCTGTTCCGGAAGCTGTAGCCAGCGTATTGCAACTGGTGTAAAACTTACAAAATGCTAAATATTCTTATAAAATAATTAAATATCCACGTTTACAAAACTAATTGCAACTGAATTAATTAAATATAAACATGTCTAATCAATAGTTTATTCTGACTAATAAGTAGCATAGTCACATTTCAGATTAATGCCAATGTATTGAACTGTACAGCAAAGGACAGTAGTGTGTTCAGCGGTAAACCTATGGTGGAGGAAAGCGAAGTGGGCTGGACTCCGTCAGGCTTTCTTAATTGCTTAAAATCAGTTCTCATTAGACATTATCTTGATGTTTCAAATGTTTCTTGATGTGTTATCTTGATTATCTTGATGTGTCAAATGTTTCCCACAAACTGATAAGACAACAAAGATCTGCTGCATATGTTACAAAAGTTAATATTGAAATCACAAAGTGAGGCAAAGGAACAGCTTTGGAAATCAATAGGTACCGTAGCACTGTAGTTTTAATCAATTTCTCAAAATTGAAAAATATTGCAAAATATTTATCTGTATCAATGATTTTAAATAAGAAGGTAAAAACCCTGTCATATCAAAATACCATAATCCATGACAAGAAAATTAGACATTTTAATGTTTCTTTTTTTCTAAAATAACACTGAGGTTATATTTGAAGTTTTTTTCGTGTTATTAAACCTCTATTAAATTGTAATTAAACTTTATTAATTGCATTTTAATTATTAACAGTACTAAAGTTTTGGTCGTCACTGCAAGATAAATTCATATTTAGATAAATGACGTTTACTATTTTGTTTAAGAAATTGAAGAAACTGAGGGTCTGTTCGAAATAGCCTACTACATACTACTGGTGTACTGATCGAGCCCCAAATCAGTACGCCGTATGTAGTATGTAGTAGGCTATTTCGAACAGAGCCTAAGGTAACGCTACAGTGTTATTCACCAAATCAGTGACCTACTGCCCCCTTGTGGCAAACATGTGCAATCAACTCATCATTCTAAAGGAGTTCACAGGATTCTTCACAGGAATTTAGGGATGTAATGTTTTTGACTACTGAGTGACAAAGAAGTTCCAAGGCCAAGCTAAGGAATTCAAAACATTTAATCTTTGCTTACAATTCACCCAGCACATGTAATTAAAGTGGTATTGAACAGCTAGCAACAGAATGTTATGGAAAGACATTTTCCTGTAATTCTGTTAGATGATTGTTTTGCAGTGCTATGTATTGATTGGGTCCTTGAGTCCTATCCAAGTCAAAGAGAAGAGATGGAGTCTTCTGATTTAGGAGGACAGCAGAGAAAGCCTGATTTCGCAAGGCAGTGCGGAACATAAACCTCACTCCTGATAGGTGCAGAAGGTGATCCTGTGTCATTAGCCTCCTCCAATCAGCTGAGACTTTGTGAGCCTGCTAAACAACAGAACAGCACATGAATTTTTTTGCATGACTTTTCAACATGATATAGTTTCAGAAGGTATTTGATAAATCAGCCCTGTATCTTTAATTTGTTTTATATACATACATACATACATAGAAAGGCACCTTAGAGGGGCCGATCTCCATTTCACTCAGTATCCGAGCAGAACGCTCCTTTAGTGCATCCCAGAATGCTTCTGCACTCATGCCATCTGTCAACAGAAGAAACATGAAGATTAGAGAATGAGCTTTTAGACTGGAATGCCCACATGTATATTGCTGGTCAGCCTTTAGTTCGTCAAGTGTGGTCAGATCAGGTTCAGCTGCAGGATGAACACTCTGCCCCCACTTTCCTCAGCAAAGCTATAATAATAATAATAATAATAATAATAATAATAATAACAATAATAATAATAATAATAATAACAATAATAATAATAATAATAATAAAATACAGGAATGTTCACTCAATTAAATGACTCACCTGCATCTACAAACAGAAACTTGCAACACAAGCTTCTAAAGGGGATATTAACTTTCCACTTCAGAGAAAGTGGAGCAATCAGGATTTGCAAGCAGCAAGGCTTTACTTATAGACATTACAGGCAGTCAATGTCTTATAGGCTTTACTTATAAGAAACACTCTCTGACATTAGTGGACTCCATGAATGAAACACTCCCTAACATTAAGGGAACTCCTTGAATAAAAACACTCTCCTTGACATTGTAGAGTGAATTCCACATAAAAACACACTGCCTAACATTAGAGAGTGTATGACAAAAAGTCATACATACAGACACCTAATTCCATATACACTATTGCTGATTATAATCCGATGGAATTGATTAAAATATTGTTTATTATTATTATTATTATTATTATTATTATTATTATTATTAATAATAATAATAATAATAATAATAATAATAATAGGCCTTATTTATTTAGCACTTTTCATACTTTCTACTTTATGACTGATACTTGGAGAACATGACAATTTTAAAGTCAGCAGATGTTGATAGGCCAGCAGTGAAAGCAGCACCACTCATGTTGTCCTTCATCTCGGAGTACCAGGGGGGAGGAGTCTTGGGTGGGGAGGAGGGGCTGAGGAAATACTCAGCAGTCGATTCTCCAAACAAGCTGAAAGAAACACAGGCAGCTAAAAGAAACAGTCACACAGTCTCTCTCTCTCACACACACACACACACACACACACACACACACACACAGTTTGGGGTCGTATACCTGAGCAGGTACTGCTTGTAGTTGATATGTGAGTCACCCAAAACAGATGTGGATCCTGACTGGACACAGTGTTTCTCCGTGTTCTGTTCATTCATGCTTACTGTTATCGGCAACAGCTCTTCTCTGTCATGGAGAAGCAGCTCTGTGGTTGACAGTGATTCGTGATTCAGCAAACATTCAGCACATGTGCGTATGTGTTACTCTTACATACACAATACACTAATGTCAGAATGTGAGGTTTGATGAATAAATTATGTCTACTGTTGTAACTAATTACATGTAACCATAAAGTAAACAAAGGTAAACAAAGGTATCTCCATATAACATTTTATCTATGTTAAAATTAAACACCAGCATATGAGTGCAGAGAAGCATAAAAATATATCTTTAGAAGTCACGTGAATTAGAATGATTGGATCATTTCAACCAAACATCTCAGAACATTATAACACTTACCTGCAATTGCAGCTATGTATTCACCTCTGTCTTTGAGGCTTAACTGTCTCTTACATCCTCCTGACTGACTCCAGATCAGCCTGACTTAGCACAGACAAAGCGATGAGTTGCTTGTGGCACAGTTACCTGGGTTACCAAGAGCACCTGATTCCCCTCTGGGGTTGGGAGCGTGAGGGGGGGGGTGTCTGTTGTGTACAAGTGCCCGTGTTCCTGTGTGCGAGTGTGTTTAATGATTGACTCTGCAACTGTGGGCCAATTATTTGCTTGTTAATCCTAAATATAATTTGAGAAAAAGAAAAACATTTAAAAAAGTGATGACACTTTGACCTCTTAGGCAGGTGACCAATGAAAAACTTGGTCAGGCCAATTTAGTGCAGATTATGTTTATTATGTAGATCTGGCCTCATGATGAAGTACATGTATTTTAATGGTGGCATCAATGAACTTGATGCTTCTGTGTTCCACACACGGTTGTGGATACCCAATCCTGATTCCCACGGCACTGTCAAGCGCACCAGTCCAGTGGGCCTGGAGATGTGGCTCTCAGGCTGATGTCAATGGAGCTGGTGTTTTGGATTCAGTGGACATCCAGTGCTTGTGTGGATACTGCTGAGCCATTGTCCAACATCCTACATTGCATTTAGATGGGCTTCTTTTTATATGTGATGCATTTCAATTATATTGTAAGGCATTTATATTTTGGGAGATTGTGTGATTGAACTCATATTGAAAGAGAGTAAAAGTGTGTTTAGGTTATGTACAAGCTGGTGAAATGTCTTTTAAGAATGACTGTGACCATGTTAAATAAAGTCATCTAGCAAAAGTTTTACACTCTTTACATCTAAAAAGGTAATATCGCCTATGATTAATTAGAATATTAATATAATTTATAATAAGCAATTTAATGGTAACTTAAGATGCCTTAAAAAATATTATTTCAGTTTCTACTGTTATGTTCAGACTACCTCAAAGTGTGTCTTGCGTTTATAGCTGTGCCTGTGTCGAGTCCTCCACACCTGCAGGGGGCGTCTTGCCGTTCAGCATGACCGGTTTCAAATGGTGCTAGAACACCGCAGTCCACTCTGAACACCACAGGAAATCAGTGATGCTAGGAAAAGGCAGAGCTTGTAAATGTGACAGACAGGTCTACACGGGGGGTGGAGCTAGGGGCGTCTCAGACAGGTCTACACGGGGGGGTGGAGCTAGGGGCGTCTCAGAGAGAGAATAGCAGAAGGGAACTTGTGTCCGCTTCCCAGGGGGCCGAGGGACGCCGAAATGTCACGACTGCTTAGCCATGGGACATCGGCACTGAAAAGAAAAAGCCCGTGTCCAGTAGCCGTGCACGAGAGGAGGATGTGTTTCTGGGACACGTGTACTGTACACACACAAACGCAGTTACACGCTCACTTACAATAATGGAACACAAATGCTCACATCAGACCTATGTATATTAATATATAAATATGTAGACATTTTTTATATATATTGTGTGCAAGCAAACAATATAACATTACAATATGCAAATTGAGAAATTGTTTATAGAGTCTACAGGTACATGCATGTGAAGTAGAAAAGTAAAGACATTTGTTACAACTGTAACTGTGAAATCAGTCAAGATGCTCTAACTGGTAACACATTCAGGATTAATGTGCAAATAGCCCTTTGTCATTTGGTAGTCACAGATATTTGGGATATAAAATATGTATAAAGCATGTTGGGTTGGAAAGTAAGCTACAAGCAAATGTTCAGTGTTCGTCAGCTGTCTGAGCAACCATGTATCATTATATCATGAGTAATATTGGTGGTAATTTACTGCTGTATCTGCCATGTCAGTTAAGTTTATGTTTCTTTTATTTTGCAAAACCTACATGAACAAATAATTGACATCTTTATATTAAAGCAATAAAAACTTGTTTTGTACCGCATGTACTGATCACACACACCCAGAACCATGGCTGTTATGCAGTGTCTATTAATGCATGTGGACACAGCCTATGAACGCAATCATAAGACACTCATTCAAACATACACACGCACATCATTAGCATGACTTTAAAGAGGTGCTGTGCTTGCATGCAAGAATTTGTAGATTTGCTGAGTCGTGCTCTCTGAGAACATGTGGCTGTGACGTTCTCTCTCAATGCAAAAGATGGGAGTGATACCGTAGTCTACTGTGGCAGACATCATCATAAGCGATAAACACCAACAGAGTGTTTTTAGAGTGGAGAGGGAAACAGGTGTAGTGTCTCACTGCTGTACATTTAATGAAAGTGGAAGCTTTTAGTTCAGTCAGCCAATCCAAACCAATTTTGGCACAATCATCTGTTTGTTCTGTGTGCTACATGTCTAATCTGTTAGCAGAGCTTTAGATCACCAGTTTCAAACCTTGTCTTAGCTTCATCTCCTGAAGACGGCGGTGACCAGCACCGGTCCCAGTGCCAGCCAACAGCCTACAGACAATTGCCTCTTTATGCTTATGGCCTATACCATCCATCCATCCATCCATCCATCCATCCATTACCCCCTACCATCTGGAAGTGGGTGAGAAGTGCCTTGCAACACTGGCATGCTGGCACTGCTCAAAAGAACAAACAAACAAAAAACTAAACAAACAAAAGATATCATGGACTTACCTCTGGGCGTGCTGGGTTACGAGTCTTTGGTTTCCTCTCCAAGTACAGCACAGCTCCAAAAAAGGCAACCAACCATGTGCTCACCACATCAGGGGCACTGAGTCAGCATGCGTATGTGCACGTGTGTGTGTGTGTCTGTGTGTGTGTGTGTGTGTGAGAGAGAGTGAAAGAAAGAGAGGCAGACACAGAGAAATCAGCAAATATGAAAGATCTAGGGAACATCTACATGAAATGGGCAAAGGAAGGAGTAGGTCTGGGTGAAATGAGATGAGCAGAATAAAAGAGCAGGAGTGAAGGAGAGGTGGATTGAGATGGAGTGGGGGAAAGGCTTGCTCAGGCAGAGCAGAGTCTCGCCAGACTGCAGCCTCTCAGACAGACCCCCCCTCCCCACGCTCCCCACCTACTACTGACAACACCCCTGCTCCCCAAAACTCCCTCCTCCTCCCTGCTCCTGCCTCAGTGCGAATAGCAATCACAGACCATCATAGTAATTTACCCAAAACCCGACTGCGTTTTCTCTGACCCATACGCAGACATGCTTTAAATTACTGCCATATTTTTATTTAAGCACAAACGTACACTTGCATGCACACAGCAGCATACAAGTCAACGGGGTGCCACGCAGATGGTGGTGTACGCTGGTGGTGTTCTGACATCTTTTGTAGAAATAAAAAAGTATAAACATATCAAGAGCTGTTGAAATGAGTATGCGCTCTTAAAAATTGGGTGTGAGTGGATTATTATTGCCTTGTGTCATTGATGGGGTGGATGTGCCATGCCTTGTGAGAGTAAGTCACAGTGCCCCCTTCAGTCATGAAAGTCTTATTGCAACTGTAGTGCTGGACACCCCATTAGAAGTATTTTAACAAAAGTCTATAGGTTTCCTGTAGTCTGTAGTCATGAAGTGTTCATGTCTTATTGTTTCAAATTTTACTTAAACTCGCACCACATCATCCAGTCAGTACATTTTCCACAGTTTTTTTTTCACCAAGGTGAAAACACCACTATCTTTAAGGGTATATCAGATAAGCGACACAGAGCTCTGAAATGCCCTTCACCAATCTAAAATGCCAAACAACAAAAACAAGCAAACGAAAAACAATAACCGACATCCATGTTCTGCTCCTCCTTTACTTGATGCCAGCCACCAGGTGTATCCACCAGTTGGCCTGCACGGTCCAGCCCTTCTGCTCACACACGCTGATCTGATTCAGGAAGTGTTGCCGTGCCTGCTCCTCGCCGTGGTCCTGCTGCAACGCCTCACGCAGGTATCGCATGTCGTCCGATGTGCTCAGCTCTGGGATGCCCGTCAGCATCATGAGGGAGAAGAGGGTCACCAGCAGGCGGGACTGGCCACGCAGAGACACGTAGGCCTGGAT
Organism: Brachyhypopomus gauderio; assembly: GCF_052324685.1. Lineage (NCBI taxonomy): Eukaryota > Metazoa > Chordata > Actinopteri > Gymnotiformes > Hypopomidae > Brachyhypopomus > Brachyhypopomus gauderio. The sequence goes on along the minus strand of NC_135231.1, from coordinate 550,965 downwards.
GCAAAGGTCCTGCAGGACAGGGAAAGACGTATGCAGGTGACTGCTCGGCCCCACCCGCCCCGCAGTCCCGTTTAGCACACGTGCCTAGTGCTTGCGTTGTAGTGCACTGGAGTTAAGATGTGCTGTAACGCCCAGACGTAATCCAGTGCATTCATTTACCACAAAGGGTTTACAATTGGACAAATTCCCCCAACACATCCAAATTTCTAAATATCTGAATAATACCCAAGATTGACTGAAGCAATGTTAAACATGAGTCTTATCACGTGGTTTAAGGCACCTAATTGCCTTTAAAATGTTCAAATACTGCTAATACATTTCTTAAATTCATATGAGATTACACCATTGTTCCCAAATAATATATGATATTCAGTTAATGGGGAACCTTCGTGGATTACACTTAGATTATGTTTAAGAGGTCATCAGAGTTAGCCTGCTCCAGAAATACCTTTATGCTGCATGAATGTAATTCAACAGCTGTAGTAAGTAAAGCACCACAACATTTTTCATGCTGAGATGGAGTGGGAGAAATCATGTTTTCAGTTTCACAAAGAAGGTTTGGGACTCAAACAATGGGGATGCTGTATTTACCTTGAACCTCTGGAAGGACAAGCTTGACTGGCCTTTCACTCTCCCCATGACAAACAGGAAGTCAGGCGTCAGGACAAAGGGGACCCTTTCTCTGCTCACACCCAAGAAGCTCTTGGTGTTACCCAGGATGTGGCCAAAGTCAATGTGGAAGAGATTGCCTTTGAGTGACAGCACAAATAACAACAATAAAAAACAACATAGTTGCTACAGATAGATGATGCACATTTAGCAGTGAATTACAGTGATTACAGAGTGGAAAATGTTCTAGTGGCGATTTCTTTCCTATTTCTGTCTGTAGGCTTTAATTTCACAGCTGGAGCTTGTGAAAGTGCATTGAATGAAAGCTTTTTGCCAGATTTAGAGACAACTCTTGGATTGGGGAAGGTCAGCTCACCTCACTCCTTCACTTACCTTGGTTAGTAATCATGATGTTGTCATTATGCCGGTCACCTATGCCCAACACGTACGTGGCCACACAGTATCCAGCACAGGAACTGACGAACCTCTCCAAAGCTTGATAGAACTTCACAAGCGAAAGACGTTAGCGAGAGATTCAGTGCATGGTGTACCATGCATACACACGTTCAGTATTAAGTGTGTATTAATGAGAGGAACCATATCTGTACCTTCTCTTGTATGAGACACTTTCCCTCGAGCCAATCAAACAAGGCGTTGTTTTTGAATGCTCCTGTTGTTCCCCCATTACTTCTCTGGATAGTAGCGATGGTAACAGAATCTCTCACAATCTCAATCAAACCTGCACCAGAGATAAATGCAGAAATTGCACTCGATTGCACTCTAAATTTAATCCGTGTGTTTGTCTAAGAGCAATAATGCCACGTTCAAAAACCTATTTGATATCCTGTTGATATGCAGCCATAGGGCACGAGGTTGAGATCCAAAGAGTTTTCCTGCCATATTGAGTCCATCAACATCAGCATCTATAATGCAATAAAAAAAATGTTTGACAAAGTTTCAGTGTCTCAAGATTTTGACTCTGTAAGAATTATTTAATTATTGAGCTTTTTTAAATAACGCCCATGACATCATCACACAACACGAGATCATGGAATTACTAGTATAAGTGAATCTGTACTTGGCAAACGTATGATGTCTATGTGCAGGTTTTATTAAAGACAAACCAAGATGTGTAGAATTCGTTAAAGACTGCATTTACCTGGATAATGAGCATGTCCTGTCTGAGGTCATCTCCATGTTTGAAGATGATTCCAACTGGAGGACCAGGTGGTGCCTCAGACTCCATACAAGAAAACTCAAGCCAGAGAGGCTTCTTCTTGGACGCCATCACTTTACATTCTTTGTGCTGTGTAGCATGTGGATTGGATGTGGTTAGGCCCAACTAACAAACTGGGAAGCTCAGGACATTCATCCATGGACAACACTACAATGCAAAACTCACAAGGATTGATCCTGCTTTGACCCGGGGATCAAAAGGCACCTGGAAGTCAGCAGGAAACGTATATTCCTGCAATATGTCCTGTAGTTTCTGGGCAGCTGACAAATAAACAAATAGTCCATTAATTTAGAGGGACTTCCATCCCTCCCAGAAAAAGCATTAAAGAATGGATGCAAATTACCTAATGGTGAAGGAGCATTTCTTTCCGGATACAGCGTTTTCACCTTGATTACCACATCCTGCAGGATTGAGATAACTTGAACTTGTCTCTGGAAGCTAGTTAGCATGGCTTCACCACAGCCCAGGAGGTAAGCTTCTAATATAACAGCCATGCGCTGGCGGAAGAATGGACAACCGTCGACTTCACTCCGTAGGAACCAGAATAAGAAGTGTCCTACACGCTTGCTCTGTTGGACAGATTTTGGAAACAAGCCTCATATCAGCATTTACAGAAAATATCAGACACATGATAAAAGGCATGTTGTTTTATACTCTTTGCTCAGTGTATCATTCAACAACAACATTTCAATGGACAACAGTGGTTGATTTACCCTGAGTGCCCTCTGGATCAGGAAGCGTGCCAGGCAGCTGTCGTCATATGGTTCTACCTTCAAAGTCTTTGGGAAAGATAATGTGGCCATAAAGACAGATCATTCTTAATTTGAACAGAAGTAAATAGATAGGCCTACATACATACATAAATAAGCAGGATATTTAGGGTATCAGTACAATATAATTCTGAAAAGTTACTTTTCAGGTACCAAGATATAGTCTTAGGTCTGGGGGCTATTCCACGAAGCGAGCTTATGAAAGCGGCGCTTATTAGAGTGAGCCTCGCTTGAGTTAGCCAAACAGTTCACTTCCGTCTACTGTAGTTCCGTTCCACTAACAAAATCCAGACGCAACCTGTTCCCGCTAATTCAAGCCAGGCTTTTGTAATCGGCGATCACGCGCGTGCACACAGTATTTACACTGCCTCACTAATCAATATTCGAAAAGGCAAGAAAATGTCGAAAGAGCTGAAGAAACAAGCAGCTTTTTTTTCTTCTGCTGAACAGGAGCTACTCATACGTCTTTATGAGGAATATAAAGACGTTATTATGAAGAAAGGCAACACGTCCTGTATTAATAAAGCCAGATAAGCTGCCTGGCACAATATTGCAGACAGAATAAATGCTTGAACATATAATTTAATCCATTCATTGGCATTTTAAAAGTGTTAATTTTTAAAAGTAAATTAATAATGTTAATAATTTCCTGATTTAGAAGTAACATGAGCGGGGTTAGGAGAAAGTGGCAGCAGGTCAAGGTGAAATATAAAAATATACTCCAGAATGGTAAGTACAGTTGATTAGTCCAATGTGCAGGAAAAGGTAAAACACCATATTAAATAACTGTATAAAATATTTTAGCAACCAGAAAGAAAACTGCTACTGCTGCTGCTGGTGGTGGGCCTCCTGTAGCAGCCCTCACTCCTGCAGAAGACCTTGCTTTGGAGCAAAAAAGCGGACGCCTCATCATTGTGGGAATCGAAGGAGGAACATCATCTGATCCTGTCTGTCCTCATGATACACAGCCTTATGTTAAAGGTAGGTTCAGTTGTTTCTCAGATTTTACATTTTTGTTCTTACAGGCTACATTGTAGTATTATTGTATACTTGATGACTAAAATTTTACAGTGGTGGCGGGTGTGCTGACTCTTTTGGACCCTCCTGTATTTGACAATGATGTGAGTGCCATAAACCAGCCTATTTCTTATGACTGAACCCTGAGGACCGTTAACATTTACGTGTCTTAATTTCAGTGTTGTATAAAGTATTAGAGACCCATACTTGAGTAAAAGTACAAGTACTCTATCAAAAAATTGACTTGAGTAGAAGTTGAAGTGTTCTTTAAAAACTTTACTTAAGTAGAAGTACACAAGTATTCAGCATTTTTTGTACTTAAGTATTGCAAGTAGTTTATTCTAAAATGTATTACTCAAGTACTGAAAGTAAAAAGCACAAGTATTGTGTTTTGAATTAATTAAAGAATTGTTTTTATATATCACTTACAAATCAAAGATGTCAAAGACCATAAATACAAGTGCTCTGTATGTACAAACAAGTAGCAACTTAAAAAACTGGGCTTAACACTTCATACACAAAAAACAGATAACCTATGTCCCGCTACGTCGTAGGTTTGATGCAGAAGTACAAGTTTGCCTTAATTTAGCTGAGAAAATGAGGTGTATTTTGGACGTAAAATCCATCCATCGGATTCTAAGGGTGAGCCTACTGCCCTGCGTTTACCCTCAATAAATGCCCTTACCCTATAAAAACACTATACTATAAAAATGGGCACATGATTAGTCAGCCTGAAGACACGGCTTACTGTTGCTAAAAACACAACTCAGCGTGACATCGCCTTTATGATTGCCAGCTAATGTTAAGTGAATACTGCAGCAGTCATGAACATAATTAGGTTAGTTAGCTAAGATATCGAACCTAACTAGTGCTTACAGACTGCTAAAGCTGGTGTGTCTTCTGTGCGTTATATTTATAACTTACATTGATGTGTTTTTTACAGTTCGAAGGTGAATTTTTGAAGGCCAATATTTCACACTCTTTAGGGAGACAGAGATGGCACTTCATCCTATAGGAATTTACTTTCACTCCAGCAAACACAAACACTGTCTATAGGTAGGGCCAGAGTGGTCTCCTTCCTCACCCTCACCGCCACGATCACTCGATGTTGAAGGTGTGGAAGGTGCCAATATATGTACATTAAAACGCAAACAAGCTTATTATGCAGCACTTATGCTGCTCTTCTGCTGTTACCAGTGCATGAATTCCACCTTCTAACTTCGCACAAAAATCGAGAGGTGCACGACCTCGCGACGCGACCGCGCGCGTGGCCTACGCGCATGGGCAAGCCACCGCGATTGCGTCATTTTTGCCGCACGGACATTTGCGCAGTCCAGAGTTGTATAGTAACGAAGTAGAACTACTTCGCTACTGTATTTAAGTACTAAAATGCTGTATCTGTACTTTACTGGAGTATTATTTTTTTCTCCTACTTCCACTTTTACTTCACTACATATTTTCCATCAGTTTAATACTTTTACTCCGATATATTTTTTACGTGCTGTATAGTTACTCGTTACAATTATAAACATGTTAGCTGGCGCTGTCACCGGGTCAAGCGATCAGGCTGTCTTGTGAAAACTGCGCATGCTCCGGTCGCGTCTCGTTTACTCTGCTGCTGCCTTCACTGAACACTTGAGCTTCGTAATCTAGGTTCACTTGACACGCTGTTACTGCGGAAAGGGTCCGCGCGGCAAAAATGAGCAATCGCGGTGGCTCCGCCCATGCGCTTTAACCACGCGCGCAGTCGTGTCGCGAGGTTTTTGTGCGTGTGTAGTTACAAGGTGGAATTCATGCACTTGTACGGCACTTTGAAGGTCCATTTTCAGTATTTTCCAGCACCTTCAGCTTCATTTACATATTTATACAAATACACATATATTCGAAATTATTCCAAATAATTCGCTTTTTATCTCATTAAAAGAGATGGTACCGTGTTTGGTAACAGCAGAAGAGCGCAGTAAGCACTAGTTAGGTTAGATATCTTAGCTAACTAACCTAATTATGTTCATGGCGTGCTGCAGAATTCACTTAACATTAGCTGGCAATAAAGGCGACGTGCTGACTAATCATGTGCCCATTTTATAGTGTAGTGTTTTTATAGGGTAAGGGCATTTATTGGGGGTAAACGCAGGGCAGTAAGCTCACCATTAGAATCCGACGGACGGATTTTACGTCCAAAATACACCTCGTTTTCTCAGCTAAATTATGGCGAATTTGTACTTTTGCGTCAAACCTACAACGTAGCGGGACATAGGTTATCTGTTTTTTGTGTACGAAGTGTTAACCCCAGTTTTTTAAGTACATACAGAACACTTGTGTTTGTGATCTTTGACATCTTTGATTTGTAAGTGATATATAAAAACAATTGATAATCAAACTTTGATGGCTTTCTTTAATTAATTCAAAACACAATACTTATACTTTTTACTTTCAGTACTTGAGTAATAAATTTTAGACTAAACTACTTGCAATACTCAAGTACAAAAAATGCTGAATACTTCTGTACTTCTACTTAAGTAAAGTTTTTAAAGAACACTTCAACTTCTACTCAAGTAAATGTTTTGATAGAGTACTTGTACTTTTACTCAAGTATGGGTCTCGAATACTTTATACAACACTGGCGCAGTCACGACGTGTCAAGTGAACCTAGATTACGAAGCTCAAGTGTTCAGTGAAGGCAGCAGCAGAGTAAACGAGACGTGACCGGAGCATGCGCAGTTTTCTCACAAGACAGCCTGATTGCTTGACCCGGTGACAGCGCCAGCTAACACGTTTATAATTGTAACGAGTAACTATACAGCACGTAAAAAATGTATCGGAGTAAAAGTATTAAACTGATGGAAAATATGTAGTGAAGTAAAAGTGGAAGTAGGAGAAAAAAATAATACTCCAGTAAAGTACAGATACAGCATTTTAGTACTTAAGTTTTTTAGTACTTAAGTCTGCTTAATTTGTTGTTTGCAGGGGGAGATTGGCGGACCATCCAGGATGGTACAGGAGGATGAGGACACAGTTTCTGCCTGTTCAGAAAGGACACAGTGTCTGCCTGTTCTGTAAGGCGTGTGTGTCTATGTATCTGTCTGTTAATGTGCTGTGTGATCTCATGATTTGTGTTGTGTTTAAAGGAAATGGAAGAACAGAGAGAAGACCCTCAGGCCTCCATGTTCAGAGCTCACACCTCTGCAAGAGAACACGTGAGTAGTAGTTATGCAGTTCAACATGAATAAATACTTCTCATTCTTGACTGTACTTCAGTCTTAAAGGAATCCATGATTAGTGAGATCTACAAAAGGTACTTGCTCTAAGACAGGGGTGCTCATTACGTCGATCAGTAACTTGGAGTTAAATATATATGACTTTAACAGACGCTCTTATACGCTCTAAATACTCACATTTATCTCCATTTTCTTTATTTCAAGCTCCAACTTCGGTATTTTTAGTTTTTTGATCTTCTTTTTTACATTCTATATCTTAGAGCAGGGGTGCCCACAGTTTTCAGCTTGCGAGCTACTTATAAGGTGACCAAGTCAGAAAGATCTACCGGGGTGGCGGCGAACGTAATTTGTTGAGCGGGGGGGGGGGGGGGGGGGGGGGGGAGGGCGAACGTAATTTGTTGAGTGGATTGCAGATTGGCTACCGTGAATGTCAATCAAAATACAACCGTCAGTGCAGATGTGCGATTCATCTACTACTATTTTATGTGACGCGATCTATGCACATTCCTTCGCGATCGACCGACACTTCCTTCGCGATCGACCGGTCGCAAAGCACATAAAGTCATATATATTTAACTCCAAGTTACTGATCAAACCAACACTACTTCTCATGAATACATGCCAGCTGTTCTGAAAAGGATGGGAAGGATGCCTCTGTGACCAGGGAATTTGATGAATATATTAAGGAAACGCTTAAGCGCAAGGTAAACCTTTCGAATTTCGCGGCAGACCGTTGCCTTACTAAGATGTTATGCATCCCCAATGCTGTACAGAAATGCACAACTGGCAAAGAAGCGCAAAGCGATACAGACCGTTTGGGGTTTGGTAAGAGCTTTACTACGTCTAGTGGTCTTCTCAATATATGGCCCCAGTAATTTACAAAGATATATAATACTGTGTCTTCTGAACCTGTAGTGCTCAAATAAGTAGTCATCCAGGAAAGCCCAGTGGATCTGTCCTGTCCTGGAATGACCTTGGAGCTGGTAGCATGAATGCTCTGCACACTACACACGCTCCCTCATCTACTGGATTCTCTACAAATGGGCATGCCATGGTCAATCAGCCTTCAGCCTTCAGTGTTAGCTGCTCTTTTTATAGCCTACATTTTGGATTATTTGTATCACCTGTATGAAAATCTTGGTAAGGTAGTTGTCTGTGTCCATTTCCCTTTTGCACCGTTAAGTTAACCACACATTTACATTATTTATACTGAACATATGTGAATTGCGGAGTGATATGATTTGCTTGTAATTTGAACACAAAAGAGGAAGTATGGGGATAAATATATACCTAAAAGTATCTTCACCTAAATAACTCAGTATTAATAATTATTAATACTCCGGTACAAAGAATTGTATTTTTTGTGATATAGAGTTTATGCTAATGTCACGTTGAGGACCCCGGCCCCTCCCTTTTGGGCGTGTGTAAACGTAGTCCACGTGCATCGTCTGCGTCTGCGGAACTCTGTGGTGAAGGCTATGTTGTGTGAATAATGTGTCTCACCTGTGAATCGTCTCGTAATCACATGGGGCTAATGTGGTCTGTCTACGGTCTGTCACAGCTAATGTATGTTTCTGTAACCATAACTGCGATTAGACACCGTATTCCATTTTACACTGACCTGAATTTGTGAAGATTAAACTAATACATTAAAATGTGCAGAAACCTCACTGATTAACAATGAATATGTACTCTGAAGATCGAAATATAAATTGCATTTTGAAATATAATTATTAAATTTTGATAATAATAACCTGCAATCATTCCAAATTAATAATTACAGTACTCCATTAAATGTATAAAAATATCATATGATATGCTACATCCACAGCAATTTAATGGATAGAATTGCAGCGGAACCTGTTCCTCAATTCAGTTTCCCGGATGGCGAGACTGACATCATGCTGCTGAGCCAATAGAAGCGGTCCCGCTAAGCTAAGCCTCAACTCTAGCCTAGTACGGAGCAGGTTAGTTCAAACGTATATGTTGCTGTAGTAACTGAGCGAGGCTCGAGTCTAGCCTCTTTCGTGGAACCGAATTTGAGCAAAATGAGCCAGGCTTGTCTTAAAAAGCCCGGCTTACTGAGTTAGCTCGCTTCGTGGAATACCCCCCTGGTCTTGATATTGGCCTGATATTTGTATTTTTTGTTAAAAATGCATTCATTCTCCTTGATAAATCCATTTGCAGACATATCAACCAAATAGCTTTTGTGCATTTGTTACATGCATGGGTGGCACGTTGTGGTTCATCCTTCCTGCCATTATTAGTTGGACTTGTTGCTGCTACGCTAACTAACATCAGTATGTGGATGATTAACATCATTGCGTTCCACCAATCGGGTTGCAACATGGCTTCACCTATCCACTTCAGGAGGCGGGCATTCGTGGATAAAGGATGGACATGTGGACAGATGATGAGACACCTGAGCAACATTTGGCAGACACACATACCTGTTTCACAGTAGACTGGGGGAAAGATGTAGTGTGTGTAGGAATGTAAGCGTCTGTGTACGTTATGCATTACATGTAATGACAGTATATTGTGGCTGTGTCTGGCCTTCACTTAGTGCAGGGGTCACCAACCTTTTTGAAGTTGGGAGCTACTTCTTGGATACCAATTATTGCGGAGGGCTAGCAGAAAGAAAGTTGTTGAGCGGGGGGGATTGGGTTCATGTGCGCGTGTCAATTGCTGAGCGGGAAGACCGCTAGCAACCACGGACAATCGCTAATAGCAGCAAAAACATAAACAATGCAGCGCTTTGGTGCATGGCAATATAGTGAGCTGTTTTTAAAACAAGCCCGCGGGCGACTCATAACGTCCTTGCGGGCGACATGGTGCCCGTGGGCACCACGTTGGTGACCCCTGACTTAATGTTTTGTGTACTTGTGCACACAGATGTGGGGAAATGCTAATTGTGTATATGGCTAATGTTTACTGTTTGTACTAGAGGCTATGGCGGAGCTGATGAGTCCCTTTATTGTATGTATAAAGGGGGCGGGTGTCACTACTGTATGTTTTGTCAGGATTAGGGATTTGATAGGTAGTGGGGGTTTTTTTGTTCCTTTCATTAATATGATGCCACCCTTTATCCACCGTAGGCCATTACATGTAGGTAGGTCATCCATTGGCTGTTACGTCCAGCCTGCTGAGCTGTTTTATTGTCCTGTTAAATGTTTCATTGTATGTTTTGGGCCATTTCTCTCGATGTCAGTAAATATTAATTCATGGTCACCATCAGCTTTGTTGTGTGCCTTCTATCCCATAACATCTTATACCCAGCAACAGTCATATATAAACCTACCAGTTACATGGCCCAATTCCTTTAGAGAACAGGATCTTAACAGCATTTAATTGAATTTCAGCAAGTTTCAAATAAATTCTTTGCAAACTATATTTGTTGTGTTGTGTGCACTAGAAAAATAATTTTCTTCACTTTATTCATCTCTGAAGATAATCTGTGATTATAATGGATGTGTGTTTAAATGTAATTATACACCATATACTTCTTGTTGGGTGAAAATATTTGACTTCCGTTCCAGAGTGGTGCAACAGAGAAGTGTGAGCCCTGTCATCCTGAGATGGCTTATGAAGTCACAGCCTTCCATGTCTAGGAGTCCACAGAACAAAACTGGTGCTGCTCTCTGGATGGAAAGGTTGACAGTGACACATAACCATGATGTGCATCTCTGAACACAAGCTTATGGATGAGGGCAGTTATGCTTTCTTCCCAGCATGTTTTATTGCCCTGAGAAGTGTGGTGCAGATTGACTGTTATGGAGGAAGCACGTTTGTGTGGATCCTCCCCAGTTGGTAACTCATCTCACAGGAGAACAATATGTAGCTGGAGTGTGGAAACTAGCCTAATGCCTAGTTGTGAGAACGTTGTAAGAAAATAGCGTAAAAAATTATTCAATTTGGTCAAAGGTGCAGGGATCTGAGGACCTATGAACAACTCAACAGACAATAACAGACTGTAGCATTGGGGCCAACTTACCTGGACCAGTTGCAGTAGGTACCTCAGTAAGTCCTCATTAGACATCATCTCCAGCCTTTGGACAGCCAATCTCCTGACCTTCTCATCTGTGTACTTCACACTTAGCAGCTCCAGAGCCACAGCCAGTTCCAGGTCCTGAGGCACATACTTATCCAGCAGCCAGTGGACATCCTGAACAGCACCAGGCTCCAGCCAGTCTACCTTACAGAGATACTGAGGAAGGTTCGAAGCATAGAGAACACTCTGCTCCCGAAACCTCTTCAAGGGATGTTTATCTGTGGATGATGTTGGGGAGGGCTGACTGGACCTTCCTGTTTGAGGTGACCTGGGGACTGATGGAAAAGGCACTGCACTAGGAGGGGTCATGGTGACAGTGGACAACCTGCTGTGGGGTAGAACTACAGGGAATCTATACTGATCCAACATGAATGTGATCGCCATGGATTTGGCCATGTCAGGATTGGTGGCAGTAGAGAGTTTGTCTGCTTCGTAAGTGAAAGCTTCTTCTTCCTTCTCTGGAAAAGCCCACATATGCAGTGTGTGGGATCCCTGGCTAAGGAGGGACCTGTGGTCAATCAGCTGGAGGTTGACAAAATATAACACTTTTCCTTTTCCTTTCTGGTAGTCTGGTACTGTGCAACCAAGAGAAGGGGACTTTGGTTCTTTAGTGGGAGTAACGTCCATGCTACTGGAATTTATTGTGAAGCCTAATTTTGCTCCACGAGGGATATTCTTGAGAGGGATATCAAACTCAAGCCATGTGTTCCACAGAACTTCTTCTTCCGAGTCTTTTGGCGATGAACTAACCGATGATAGCACCCTGCTTCCGTATATAATCATGGCCTCTACTTGGACCAGTTGAGGCATTTTGTCTGGCAGTTCAGGGATATCAAATCCTATGAGCTTTACCCTAAAATTTCTCTCACAGTCCCAAAGTGAAATCATGACTATCTCTTCCACTTCTTTCCCCTCAATTGAGATTTCCTCATGGGAACTAGACAGACCTGTCAGACTGTCAACCAAGGGCCAATATTCCTGTTTCACAATGTCATCTGGAAGTGTGACTATGGCTACCAATGAGAGGTGAAGTTCTATCATGTTCTTTAGGCAGTGGCGGACCCAGAGGAAGTCTGAGAGATGGAAATCTCCACACAGAAACTCCTCTCTGCCACAGACTTTGAAGACATGCTCATGTGCCCACTGCATGAAAGACTTGCCTGTCATAGTATGCAATGCTGATTCCCAGATGTTCTTAAGAAGATCAGTAGGTGCATTATGCACACTAGCCTTAATAGGAAAGGTCATGTTCTCACAGTATATCATCACTGATATTATGCATTGATTTTGCTGGTCTTTTGGGATTGGCATGGAGGTTGTCCAGGGCTCTGTAGCATATACCACAGGATCTCGTTTTCTCAGTTCTTCCTTACGTGGTGTGGCAAACTTTCTGCGAGCAAAACTTAGTTCGTTTAAACGGTTAGCTGCTGCACAGTCTAAATCATAACCTATTAGTTCATTCAGAAAGTGCTGGTAATCTGCCCATTCCACTGAATAATCCTGCTTAGGCAAGGCTGTGATCCAGACTGCTTGATGTCCTTCTGCATCCTGAAACCAGGGCACATCCAGGGTTTGCAGTACCTGAAAGTCATCATAGATTTCATACTGATTGTCATCTTTTGTGTATAAGATACTGTATTTCTCGGGATCAAGAAGCCCAAAAGGGTCTGGGAGCTTGTTGGTGTCTTGGGCACGCATGAAAAGCTGTACACGGAGGTGGTGAACGGTGCACTGGGCTGGGAGTCTGACAACCACATCTTCATGACTCCCTGCAACCGAAGCCCCATTCCTGATGGGTAACTTGCACATAAACACCAGACTGTGGTCCGAGGAGTACAGATATTCAGGAGGCGGTTTGCATATTGGGGCATTTTGCTGATATTTCTCCCATTTTAACTCCATACCAGCTGAAATAGAAATTTGATCATTAGAAGAAATCCTCATTTTTTTACATGGTAAACAGTTTCTTTTTGGTACATTAAATTCAAGATTTTATCCTCAGGATTGAGTTTATCTAGCTTTAATTAATAGAGGTCGGTAGATAGGGGCTGTAGGAGACATAAATTAGTTGATGTGACCCAATTCTTCACCCAAGTGAAGTGTCATTCTTCAAAACATTATGACAGAACTATTACATTCTTTTCCTTGCTAAATACGGTGTTCTAAAAACAAATCAGGAAAATATTGAAAACACCTTCAAAAGGAATTACAAGTACCAAATGTAGCTCTCTACATCCAAACCTTTGGTATCTAAACCAGGAAAAACACTTAAGGTATAATGAAATACATTAGCAACAGATGACAACAAAACCAGTTATGCCACATGTACTGGATTTAGATTTAAATGCAGCTTTGTTCTTCAGTTTGTGTTCAGATAGCTTCCTCATATCAAAGACATTATACATCCCCACGGTGACATTCTCACAATGACATCTGAAACCATGTACTTAGGCAACAATAGAACTGGGTAAAAGCCTCACAGTGTGGCTTGTACATACATTAACTGCTAGAGAATATATTACTTAGCATTTGATACAAGACTAAGGTGATGTTGAAAAACCTAAGATTGTATTAACAGGGTTTTTCCTGCTCTTCTCAGGTATGTACAGTATACAAGCCCTACTTAGTTAAATTACATTATAAATGTAATGGTCATTACATGATACATTTAATTTATATTTCCAGGTAAACAAAAGATGTATTAACTTATATGCTGATCTTATTGCATTCACATATACATACATATACAATGTAGTATTTCACTGTACTTAGTTATGCTCTTTGTAAATTATGTCGCTTTGGATGAACTTGACTACATATTTATTGTCCTCTCGATCTGCATTCACTACAGAATACAGCAGATGTATGTATATCTGTGCATGTTTCCTTGAAAGAAAACAGTGGCTTCCCTTTGACACTTTATGTTACCTTACCAAAGTTATCTTGCATGAGGATTCACTTAATACAAAAAAAGACAGATAATTCTTACCTGTTGTTTTGTTCTTGGACCCAGTCGTGTGGTTGGTGTGAATGTGACCTTCCTTGTAGTAAGAGCCCAATGTTAGAAATATTTGCACGCCTTACTTCCCCATTCCATTCAAGGCAAAACAATCTATTGTGATGTTCTTCCCCATAGTGGTTGCCCTACTGTGTTTAATAGAACCATTGTTTTGTTGTGAGTTGGATGGATAGGTATGAGAGTATATAACAATGACATGATCCTTAACTAATAACCTATACAGCGGCATAGGGCCACAGGGAGCACGGGCTGTGTGAGGCTGAAATCAGGAGGTGATCGAAAGTAAGCAAATTCAGTCACTAGCCAAAATTAGACAACACTGTTAGGAGGAATGAACTCATGCATGACTTTCTCCAAAGCCACATCTCAGAAACCAATGCAATCTCTCACAATGTATCAGTAGACCAACTTTAGGCCATTAATTAACCATAAAGTACAAAGTCTCCACCCACTCCCACCCATTGTCTTAATAAATTAAAGGTTTAGTTCAGGGGTAATCAATTAAATCTTTCCGCGGTCCATTTTTGGCAGATAGCTCAGACCTTAGGTCCGGCGAACGAAAGTTGTTGAGCGGGGGGGGGGGGCGAACGAAAGTTGTTGAGCGGGGGGGGGGGTTGAACGTAACACTCAAATGGGTGGTGAACGTAACACTCGTCTGAAAATAAATTCTCCGTTTTAAAATATAGTCTCCCGTTAAAATTTTTTTGGCATTTGGGTCCGTATCCAGTTAATCAGGAATGTGATTGGGTCCGGACAGGACGGCGTTCAGGTCCGGATCCGGACCGCGGTCCGCCATTTGGTGATACCTGGTTTAGTTAACGAATTAGTTTTGTTTTGGCTATTTAATTTAGCAAATTTTCTAACACAGAAACAAAAACATACATGAGATTTTTTTTATCTTTGGACAATATTATGTTTATACAAAAGTATTGTTATAATTTGCCTAAATGCACTAGGTAGCGAAAATGCTGCCACCACCTTTGTTAAACCGGAGAGGTCCAGCTCAGAGGCTAAACATACCCACATACCAACACCGGGATATTTTTACAAGATGACTTTATTTATTAACACAATCTATAGGCAAGGTCAGGCAGTCGCTATGCACATTAGATCAGTTGCCAAGCAACCCTTTAATCCTATGTACATCAGATTCCTCATACATTCACTTTACACATACAGTATGTTTTACCTACTGCTGCATACGCCACTTGGAACGTAAATGTCAGAGACCTTCTATTTATTTTATATATATACATACACTCAGTTATATTTATATATATTACTATATTACAGAGGTGGGGACTCGAGTCACATGACTTGGACTCGAGTCAGACTCGAGTCATTAATATTAAGACTTTTGACTTGACTTGAAAAAATATTCAGAGACTTAGACTTGACTTGGACTTTTACACCAATAACTTGGGACTTGAATTGGACTTGAACCTGTTTACTTGCAAAGACTTGATTTTTTTTTTACCCCAAATCTAAATTTTAAAACGCATATTAATATTTATAAAGTGTGCCCCATTAATTTCATTTCCGTCCTTCTGACGCAGACCAGTCCTCTGCTTTTCCACACTCTGTACGTGTGTGTGTGCGTGAGCTGCAGCACAACCAATCAAATGGGGGGTTGGCGAACGTAAATTTTTACCGGGCGGGGTGTAAAATTATGGAGGACCGAGTCTGCCAAATTGAAAAATAAATAAATAAATAAATAAATAAGTCAGGAAATGAATAAATGAATTCGAATTAGCAAAGAATAATGAATATAAATATAAAAATGTATAAATACACCTCGAAATTAAAATATCAATGAATAAAACCTTACATAATATTTATTTATTTTGTCATTTATATTAATTTCTCTATTTATTTATTGATGTATTTCCTTGTCCGTATTTATTTCTCTATTTATTTATTTCTGTATTTCCTTGTCCGTATTTATTTCTGTATTTATTTATTTCTGTATTTCCTTCTCCGTTTTTATTTCTGTATTTATTTATTTCTGTATTTCTTTGTCCCTGTATGCTAATGAAGAAGCTGTCAATCAATGATGTTCCGGTGTCTTGATAATCCTATTGGTTGATCGATATCAGATGCTTTAGATCGATTGTACATGTCTTGTTCAATCTGCAGTAACCAAGAACAAGACCGGACAGTAATGGCTGCTTACAGGCAACAGGTAGCCAGAGATCTTAGACTCTTAGCTGATCTGGTTGAAAATGCAAGTCCGGATTATTTATTGTTTCGTGTCGAGGTTTTGGCGGACCGTTTGTTCCATTTAGCGGCATCTGCTGATACAGAGGTCGATCCTGCAGTATTCACAATTTTGGAGGAGGTGGTTCTTTTATTGCAAAATTCAGATGGCACCCAGCTAGGACGCCCTTCTCACATACTGCCCGCGGAAGCCCTTGAAAGCTATTTATCAGCAGGTTTGTCTGTCCGGGACATTGCAGTTCTTTTTGGAGTTGGTGAAAGAACGGTGTACCGGCGAATGGCGGAACATGGTCTGAGGTATGTGTGCATGCAAAGTTTTCAAAACTGTTTGAAGAAGTGCAAGTTCTTGCATAATAAGAATTAATTCTTAATGAAGTATTTTTTGTCATCTGACCACACAACTAAATTCTTACTTTAAGGGTGTCTGACATGTTCACTAACATCAGTAATGAAGAGCTGGATGCAACAGTACGTGAGATCCTCAGTTGTCATCCAAATACAGGATATAAAATGATGGTTGGCCATCTGAACGCTCGAAGCATTCGGATACAAAGTGAGTGGTTCTTTGCAGGCATTAAAATAATAATGATAATTATTTGTTTGTACATGTGTACAAGGTTATCTATGACGTAAAATCCATTTTATAACTAAAATTTCTATACTATTAGTGGTAATGGGACAATGTATGGAACCATAGTAGTTTCAGCTTCCTCATAGACTAATGAGGAAGATGGAGTTGCCATAATACCACTTTTTATTTATTTTTTGTACAACGGATACAGACATTGTTTTTAATATGTTTTCTTTGAAAACTCATAAGCTGTTAATTATCTAATTTACTGCAATTTCAGGTATGATTTTATATAGTTAATTCATTTCCCACTTATACCCCTTCAACATTTTCTACTTATATCAACCTACACAAGTACCTGGTATTATATCAGTGTCATCTCTAGATGAAGGCCATTTTTGGTTGGTGCAATAGACATTCATATAATGAGCTTTAGAAGTATTCTTAATTTATATGAAAAGTAAACATTTAACTAAAATCAGTAAATTTACTTTTATTAAGGGCATCGCGTTCAAGAATCTATGCGCCGTGAAGATCCAGCAGGAGTTGAAATACGTGCTCTTCAGTTGCGTACAGTGCGCCGCAGAAGGTATTCTGTGCCTGCTCCCAACAGTTTGTGGCATATAGATGGCAACCATAAGCTTATCCGGTAAGATGTGCTTATATGAACTGTTTTTAAATACAACTCATACAGTGTAAAATCATACAATCGTTTTGCATGTATGGTTTTATTTATTCCAGTGCTGCCCATATTTGTTCTTGATTTTCAATTTCTTAAATTACAGATGGCGAATAGTAGTACATGGTGGCATTGACGGCTTTAGTCGTCTAATTGTGTACCTTAATGTTGCCACCAACAACCGGGCCTCAACAGTCATGGGGAGCTTCTTTGAAGCAGTCAATGCCTATGGAGTGCCATCACGTGTCAGGTCTGACAAAGGAGGAGAAAATGTTCAGGTTGCACACTTCATGGTGTCCACTAGAGGCCTGAATAGGAATTCCCACATCACTGGAAGAAGCACACACAATCAGAGGTAATACCATTTTGTAAAAGTTTTGTGTTCACATACAGTAGATTTTCAAATTGACTTTGGTGTAGTATACAACTTAAAAGCCTTTTCTTTGATTTAATCAACTAAATTTTTCATTTTCTTTGTCACTCTACCTAGGATAGAAAGATTGTGGAGAGATGTCTTTGGGGGAGTTTTAGATCTTTTCTACACCATTTTCTGCAACCTGGAGAGGGAGGGCTTACTCAACCCAGATGAAGAGATCCACATCTATGCACTGCACTGGACCTTTCTTCCACATATTCAGAGGCATTTGCAGTTCTTCAAGGATGGCTGGAACCACCATAGATTACGCACAGAAGAGAATCAGTCACCACTTCAACTGTGGATGCAGAACCAACTTGAGGGGTATCAAGACCCTCCCCAGGTATGTTTGAAACAAGGCTAGACGTAAACCTCTATAGGATTTTGGATTGCTACTAATGGTGACCAGCATTTTCATGTATTAAGTAGTTCATAATAGAGCAATTATGTGCTTTACCACAAATTATTAGTGAAATGTTCAATGACTAGTTACAGTTTATGCCTTTTCAAGCTTGCCATTAAGCTGGCCATAATGAATTACATTACATGTTTTAAAACATGCTTGTTCTTTATGTGCTTCTTTATGTACATTTTGAACATTTACATGTTGATAAATATAATTCTAGGTTGATATGGAGTATGGTATTGACTGGGAAGATCCACATGGATACCACCACGAGGGAGTCGCAGTTCCTGAGGTTCAGCTTCCTCGGCCACTATCAGACATGGAAGTGCAGAGACTGCCAAATCCACAAGTTCCTTTTTCCAATGCTTTAAATTTGTACAGTGAGACAGTTGTAATGTTAACAGATATACTTTCAGATGTTTAAAGGGCAGACATCTGTTATAGTAGCCTACCCTGTTGAAGGATCATAAATGTTGAGGTCATTGCCTTTGCCATTAATAACTATTCATTGATATTTATTTAACTATACCAGCAGGAAATGTCTTATACATTTTTCAAATAAAGTGGCTGAGTGTATGTATTCGTTCTTTTCACAAAAAGCACACGTGATGGCTAAATGTTTGTGCTAAAATTCTAAGTTAAAAATTTTGGTCCAAAGCTACATTTGAAAAAATCTTTAGTAAGGTAGTCTCATTATATGTGATGGTGGCATAAAACTGGGTATGATTTAAAACTCCTGGATTCTGGTATAGTTGGCCAAATTCCTCTGCTAAATCTCCCCTTTCAACTCCACAGTAATTCTCAGTTAGTTGTCTGGTCAGAGCGGAGAAATCTAAAAACTGCGCTGGACTCCAGCCCTTAGTTCTCTAAACCAATTCAGTGTAACAACGCTTCCTTACTATGGTGGCGTTTTCTTCTGTCAGGGTAAACACATATTGGTTGTTTTTCTGCTTTGATAACGTTGTTGACACCTACTGCAACTCCAGGCTTTGACATTTTGGATGTTTATCTATGTCGCTACTTTAAAAAAGTTTAAAAACATGCTTTTTTGTAAATGAAAATGTTTTATTTGAACGTTGTCCTAATTGAACAGTAATGCATGTATGACATCCCACCTATTTTATTAAACAAAAAATGCAAATAAAGCTTTTCTAGCAGAAAAGTAAATTTTGTCTTTGGCTCAAATCTGACCAAATCCAGAGTAAGCGGATGAGATGCTTGCCATCAGGTCTCGGTGGAAATCTTCATAATTTGCAGTATTTTTTGAAATCTTTAGAGTTAAAAAGCATGTTGAGGATTGGGGAAGGTCACAATCAACAATTTCCACATCCAGTGATGGGGGAAGGACATCCCAGCCAGTCCAGAATGACAGCAAACTCTTCAAAACCTCAGAGGACCCTGAAAAAGACCCCCGCAAAAAAGTATCAGCAACTATTGTCATGTTCTAGCATATCATATATATATAAATCTTAAAAAATAAGTTATAACATCAAATATGGCAAAATACCAGTTTCTATAAACTTCCGGAGAAAGCCTAGAACCCTGCACTGATCCTCCAGTGTAAGGATGTCTTCGTCAACATCATCACCTCGTGGCCAGATAATCTTGTCCAGAATCATCTAAGAATAAGCATTCTTAGACTTAGAGGCAGTATCTTTGCTGCTTTTTAAAGGAAGAACTTTATCACAGATGGGCAACTCTGCTGTTAATTGCTTGACTTACTTGAGATGTTATCTCGGTCTCAGTGGCCCTTGGGAATAAGATTGGCACAGTGTCTGGTCTAGAACTAAAAAGTTCTAAAACACCAGTGTCTTTAAGGCCTCTCTTAATTTGCTTTACTTGCTTGGTAGTCCTTCCAAGAACCTGTAAATGTATTACAAAATATGAGACATGTTTCTGAAACTTAAGTAATATGCATACTGTACATTAAACAAAACATAATAGCCATTTCTTCAGGGTTGTTTGAAAAAAGTACTATAAGTGTAAAATGACATCATTATTTGTTTTGTATCTACAGAAAGAAAATAAGCTTTGAGTAAGTTATTAATGTTTAGATTTCTTTTCCAGCTGGAGTGTTAGGAGCTGCATCATGTCACATCTTTACAGCATAAACACACATCTAAGTTATAGACAATATTTTATTTTCATTTAATGTCCTTTCACTGTATCAAAAACATCATTAAATATGTTAACATTCATTGTTGCATATTTTATTTTATGCAAACTAATATATACCCAAATTAAATTTTCTATCAAAGCTAGAGGCAGTGTGAGATATGAGAATAAAAGAAAATCTTACGGCATAGAGAAGAATTTTCTCCCTAAGCCACCACCTGTTTTCTGAAGTAACACCAGGCAAGTCCCAGGGCAGGCTCACGGAGAGAACCATAGATTTCTGGTCCTCAGAAAGTTCTTGGGTTCCTTCCAACTAATTAAAGACATCAGAAAGTTAAATGAAAACTCGAAACAGACTTTACAAATAATATATATTTTGAAGAAAGTAGACATATTTAAAAATGGCTTTGGTAAATAAACTAATATTTTAAAAAAAATTTCCCAAACCAGGCGGATGACATCCCGAACATCCTGGTCCACGCAGTCAGATACGCTAATTGGTGCTGTCTCATGCTCCCCTCCAAAGAGTACATGCACTATGGCAGGGCTCAACCCAGCAAGACGTGGGCCATCATTTAAAAAAGTGTGTCCAATTATGCGTCCAGCTATCACGAAAAAATCACTTTCCAAAAGTACCCGAGATGTGGAAGGAACAAGATGGTCTTGCTCGCCTTCAAAGAGCAAAGTCTTTACTCCTAAGAAGAAACGCAAATAAATATTTTTTTTAAAATTCATTGGAGTGTTCATTTTAAAGGGACAAAATGTGTTTTGCAAGGCTGCAAGTCTACCAAAAATCAATAGATATACCTGTCTCTTCCTCAAGAAGAAAGCCATTCTGAAGATTTTCCATTACTGTAGACAGCACATACCTGTTGACTCCCTCACCAATTGCTGCATCACCTTTCAAATTGAAACACTGACAGTTAGGCAATCCAGAGCTAACTTAGTCCCTAACTTAGCTTACCATTGCGGAGAACTTCAAGAATCATTCAAATCAAAGTGTAAATTTTGAGAATACAGAGAATGTACCTAGTATGCATCTAATGAATTGCCTCCTTTGAGTAAGCATTACATTGTAAAGGTCAGCAAACAAGGCACGTGATTAAGTTCCTCTGGAGATGATAAACTGCTTTGATGCTACTTCTTCAACATTGCTCTGTATTGGTATTTGTGAATGTTTGACAAGAACTATATAATTGGGGTCTCTGAGATTTTACAAATATGAACCTTGTAATGTCTATTATTATTGCTATTGTTTTTTAATGTTCACTATTGTCTATTATTAATCTCGTCCTTTTTCTTATAAATGTAAATTGCCATCATGGACAATTGCAATGCTAAAGAAAAAATAACCAAGCCAACAACTTGAGGATAACTAAAGACCCAGTGTGACAAAATAAATCAGTCCATGTAGTATTATAAATAAGGCTAAATTATGATTAACCAAAGGTGATGCATCAATAAATGAGTTACCAAAAATCATTGTTCGTCCCACAGTGTCATATGTCAAAGGGCCATCATATGTACAATTTTAGGTGATACTTAATAGGTATATTAAGCATCATTCTCAGTATGTTTTATGACTATATTATTTAAGAAATAATTAAGATCATTACCAGTCAATTTGCACTGCAGTGGATTAGACCACTGCACCTTTGGCCTTTTGTAGAATGTAATAATAGCCCTGTTCCTTTCCACCAAGGAATCCCTCAAGCTCAGGGTGAAGTTCAGGTTGTCTGTGTCTTTATGAGCCTCAAGTGTTGACTGGGTGAACAGCTGAACTGCCTTGGCTGGATCTGGTTCTGTAATCCAAGCTTAACAGAAAAACAGTGTCAGGTCAAATATATACTTCCAAAAATGAGAAAAAAAAATATATATATATACACAATTGAATCACTTGAGATAAAAAAAAATATGATGCTGTGCATTAACATTTTAAAAAGCATTTCTTCTATTCTCTGAGAGATAAAGTATGCTTACCATCAGCACGTACTGTACTCCTTGACAATGAAATACCAGATGAGATTGCTGTACAGACAGACATGAAATATCAGGCAGTAGACTGAAAAATCTACATCTCTACATCACCAGGTGAAGGGTCTGACTCCCTGGTATATTTATCCTAATCAGCAACTAAAATTTAATGTGCCACAGAAATTCAGAAAAATATCCAGAATTCTGACTTTCTGACTTGTCACTTATTCTGCAACACACTGAGTACAAACCCTCAACTGAACCTGTCTCCAGATTCTCCTCCATCACCAAATCTACAACGGGGGGCTGAGAGGAGGCGGCGGCAGAGGTCAAAATGATTCTAGGGACAGCTGCACTCTGACTCTCTCTCTCATTCTCGTTCTCCCTTTCACCCTGCAATTCACTTGAGAAAAGTAAAGTTACATGATAGGCATTATCCATGCATTTAATACTATATTTAGTTATACCTAAACAAAGAATGAAATACTATACTTAAATCTCTATAATTCAAAATAACATTCAAAAGAATGTGTGGCTTTCAGGAGCTCAGTGAACTCCAGCATGGTATTGTGATAAAATCTATCTGTGTTACAAGTCCAGTAGTGAAATTTCCCTTACTACTATATATTCCACAGTCGACTGCGCTCACGCTCCCACATTTGTGGGGACAGTTTGGGGACGGCTTAACATGACTGTGCTAGAACTAAACTATATGGGTTGGTTTCCCAGACAGGAATTAAGCCTAGTCCTGGACCCCTGTCATACCCCTATGCAGTGCATCTCAAACTTTCTTTGAGAATGGAAAATTATTCAATAGTGTTCAGCATCCTTTTTAAAGCCTGCTTTTGGAGTGGACTACACACGCAACAAAGTCTATACAGTATTGATTTAATAAAAAGGTTATAGACTATATTTTTTTCAACGACATCAGCTGCATTTACCTCACGAATAAGCACTAATTAAACATTATCATAATAATTATCTTCAGGTTCAAAGCTGTACCTTGAGCAGTCTTTACTGTGTTGTCTTATCTGCGAAAAGGGAAATTCCTCTCCACAGTTTAGACATGGCATCAAGGGTCCAGTTTGGTCATCCACTTGTCCTTCATTAAGTTCCTATTTGTAAAGGGAAAACACCCACAGCAATGAAATGACATTTGCATATTTACATAACGTGAAAAATTACTTGGTCATTGACAAAAAATATATATAATTTTCAATATTGCACAACATTCCTCACATTCATTTCATAGACTGGTTAATAAAACAACAAACTGACACATCTGACTTACATGATCTAGACTCAAATTTCTTTGCAGGGGGCGAATGTAAACAGTTGCATGATTTATCATAGTGCTAGGATCCTTCAGATATCGGACAGTGTATCCTTCATTGGGGCAAGGCACAACTACAAGATGACGGCTCCTTGTGGTTCCAGAAATTCTCATTAGCTCAAACCCACCAGCATCTCTCAATTTAGGAAAAGAGATAAAAATGAACTCCATAAACTCTTGAGAGCTGCCCTGGTTGCCTGTGAAATGACAAAGAATAAACAACTTCAATTTCACTTCTGTTACTGATAACAGTAACCAACATTAATATTTACAAAATATACAGATTAATTCAATACATATGACAAAGTTCCTCAATATTTATATATATATTACTTCTCTGAGCTAGGGGCTTAACAGAAACTGGCTTAAAATGTATTTGGGACCCATTTAAATACACCCACACCTGCCATCATTTCTGAACTTTGTATTAACAAAAATGAAACATTTTTCATTTTGTTAAAACAGAGGTTAATGTTTTATTTCATTACATGATCATTAAACCTGAAAAATTCATATGAAAATTTGTCGCTAGAAAAAAACAAACAACATTATGTTTTGTTTAGGATGCTGGAATGCTGACCAACCAGCATGACCATACTAAGTGACCAGCTAAACCAAAGAATTCATGCAGGTTAAGTAGGTTTATACGGGGCGTTCCCACACATGAGTGTTATCTGGATTGAATCTAATAGTTTCCATTTATCATCTGTGTCTATCAGTATCTGATGTCGATAAGTCTTTTACTATAACTGTTGTCTTTTTAAATATATTAGGTTTCATACCTCGGAAGCTCAGACGTTTCTCACCCAGCCCCACCCTCTGAAGGTGTTCTTTGGTGACTCTCGTTGGTACTGTAGTTGTCTCTTTCAGTCCAAGACAGCAAAATGTATGAGTGTATGTGGAGTGTGTGTTTGTGTGAACACGCCTAAATTGCCTCCTAGATCTGACTGGGTTATTAATGTATGGAGCAAACAGTCTTGAGACTTCAGCTAGAAGAAGAGAACAAGAAATATTTCACAAAAATTTGTCATAGTTCAAAAGATTGGCATCACTTGTCATTTTAATGGTTTTGTTATTTAGGTACAGTTATAACATGAAGTTGGATTCCCAGATAGGGATTATGCTTAGGCCTGGACTATATTCTTCTTTTAATGAAGATTCTACATTCATGCTATAATATCCATCAGCAGGTATTATCTCCACCAAAGAAATCAACCCACACTGTTAAAATATGTTAAAATGTGTTTTTAAACAATCTAGTAAATATATAAAGTGTTGAAAACTATATTTGCACAGGAGGAACATTCACAGTGAAAGAGTTGAATACCTTGCAAAACATTGTGATAACAGATGTTCAGAGATTCAATGCAGCCATCTGTGAACTCTAATTTTGTTAAATCTATTTTTTTGTAAACTTTACAATGCAAAACATCTATTATTTGAGGGTAAAAGAACACTGTTAATTCTAATGGCCTATAATAAGTTCCTGTGTATTCATAAGCCTACCATCCACAGGATGTAATCCTACAGATCCACGTGATGTGATTCCAGATGCAGTACCAGAAACTGTCCCAGTAGATACAGATGCAGTACCAGAAACTGTCCCAGTAGATCCAGATGCAGTACCAGAAACTGTCCCAGTAGATACAGATGCAGTACCAGAAACTGTCCCAGTAGATCCAGATGCAGTACCAGAAACTGTCCCAGTAGATCCAGATGCAGTACCTGACAGTGCCAACAGAATATATAATTAACATGATCATTATTTAGAAAGCTTACTGGGTTTATTTTAACCCAGGCTAGAAAACGTACTAAAGATAATGTGATTCATTTTCTTTAACACGTGTTTATGCTCTCCACTCATGCTCTTGTACTTGGAAGCATGCTGCCAAACAATTTGAATTGACAAGAGCATCATGTGACTGGAACAGGGACAACACGGTCATTGAACAAATGCCAAATGACAGAGATTATCATTTTTAACGCTTTAGCTTCATTCTAAAGCAGGTATCACCAAATGGCGGACCGCGGTCCGGATCCGGACCCGAACGCCGTCCTGTCCGGACCCAATCACATTCCTGATTAACTGGATACGGACCCAAATGCCAAAAAATTTTTAACGGGAGACTATATTTTAAACCGGAGAATTTATTTCAGGGCTACTGAAAAAACACTCCGTGACGAGTGTTACGTTCGCCACCCCCCCCCCCCCCCCGCTCTACAACTTATGTTCTCGATAAAAAACGTGCTCGATAAAATGTACTCGTGTTCTACGGTTTATTCTGTTAAACATGAATTTGTAAGCCTACATACTGTACATTAAAAGGGGTTGATAACATGTTTATTCAGCTAAACATGAGATTTGAAATGTAAGCCAACATTTAGTACATTTAACCTCACGGACATAATTGGGGGGGGGGGACTTTTTCAGAAGCCGGTTTTGATCCTCTGCAGTTTTAAAGGTTAAAAAGAAATATTTAAATAGCGGCGAATTTAGCGCTAGGAACATGCAGAAAACAACCGCTCCGAGCTCCGCTCGGGTAACACTTTACGTTCCTAAAAATGAATTTTCCATGTGAGACACACGTGCGATTTGTAATTCACAGGTTTGAAAACTCGTTCTCGCCCCTACTGTGCAATTTTGTTAGGACTACAGCCGAGCTAAACTATCAAGGTGAAAGTCATCATAGTTTGCTTACCCATTTTGACCCAGTTCCCAACCCAACTTTAAGAATACACTCTCAGAAAAAATGGTACCACTCAGTACCTATAATGGTACAATCGCTTGTCACTGTGGCAGTACCATCTTAGGGTACAGATGTGTACTTCTACTTATAGGAACAAATGGGTACCTTTACTTTTTGTACCTTAGGGGGAGGATTTTGTACCCTAGGACTCAAAGTTGTACCTCACCCACAACATGGTCACAGGTACAAATACTGTACCTTTTTAAATGGAACACATTTGTATCCATAAGGTACTGCCACAGTGACAAGACCAACTGTACCTTAAAAATGACAATGGTGTCCCTTTCAAAAGACAAATGGTGTACCTTTAAAAAGACAATTGTGTACCATAAAAAACAAACAAAGTTCCAGTTTTATTCCAGTTTATTAAAAGTTAAAGCCACTGAAAATGTTAACTGCATGTAAAACACTGTTCATTATAGTGTAAAACAACTGACGTCATTTCATACACAGCCATCTGTGAAACTAAAATGAAAATTTAATGGCATACATGCATCAGAGCAAAAATGTAAAACATACATCACATTAAAAAGTACCAACAATGAAAATATTTTAACTTTGACAATACAACGTTAAAAACAAAAACCTTCAACTCTGCCTAGAGGACTTGACATCTCCAAACAGGCTTTATGGGTGTGCGAGTTGAAAGTCTACCGTCAAGTATGAACAAATAGTTCAATCTGATATTTTAACAGATCGCAAAATTAATTCTGTAGAAATGAAATTCTAGCAACTGTCTACATGAGAACAAACAGCAACAATAAATGACAAACGTAGCTCAGAAAGTTTTGCTATTCATGCTTCAGAATTAGCTTGATGCTACGCGATGTTTTTACAAACTTGTACATCTTTTTAAATAAACTTGTGCACTTTCAAAGTTCTCAATACCTTATTTTAAATGTCATGGCTCTCCAAATTCTACCATTAAAGTATGGAGCTACTTAATGGTGGAAAAAGTGGATTTATCTGCAGGGGCAACATTATGCCCTATAGCACCCATTCTAGCCTGTTTGGAGAAACTGCAAAAATGCTGGATTTCAGAATATTGCGGGCAGAAACAAAGGTTAGTACTCGTAATTATGTTTCACTACACCCGAAGTCTATTTCACACCAGAGTTCTCCTTTAAGCACTTGCATACACTGCCCTTCACTTTAACATCACACAAAAATTTACATATATGAATGTCTGCATACCACCAACAAACGACCATCAACCATGTACGTGTCAAGTGGCTGAGAGTCAGACTCATCCCCTGGAAGTATACAAAACCAATCAGGGTCATATGCAACATCATATGCATGAAAATGTGCATCAAATGATAATGGAACTAATAACTTCCCACACAAAAGCCACAATGTATCCACATTTAGAATGTATTTCACTTGAAAAAATAGGGGAATATTTTCTGTATGTACAAAACCTATTACAAATACATCCCTTACAGCGTACTTGACATTGTCAAGTTTTACTTCTGTTACACGCTGAAGTGTTTTCCCAGCAAAATCTGTATCTTTCAGTTTCCTGTTCAATCGTAGAGCACTCTGAAGTTCCTGTGGTAAAGATGTAAACTGTGTGTCCACACTTACACCAAACATTTTTTCATAATCTCCCAACATGTTTTTTGAAGAAAATTCCCAGCACTGTTTAAACTGGTGACGTTTGCTTAGTGTTACAGGAACATTAATAAAATTCCTACATGACCTGGCCACGTTTTTAAAGTACTGATGCTTGCTTTCAAAACGCATACACCAAAGTGAACGCAAGGGTCCATAAGACAAAAGAAGCCTCGAATAATGTACAAGATAATGACATTTGGGTGTTATTACATCTGTACCAAATACATAACTTAACTCTGACAGGAAGTCTTTGACAACAGCATCAAGCACAGGAAGGAATTCCCTGTTTATTACAGGTGCAAGAACAATATCTACTATTTCTCTGCATAAAAGAAAGACACCCCAATATCTACAACTGGATGGTATACGGTGGCCTACCAGAAAAGGCAAGAGTCTAAAGAGACACCATTTTTGTGCAGCTGACCCACTAATACTAGAATTGTGCAATATTTTTTCAGATATTTGAACAGGTTTATTTTTTCTGTCATTTTTACCTAATGAAATGTTTTTCAATTCTTCATTAACTTCTTGTATTGTTATATGTTTCTCAGAATGAGCTTTACAGAGAACAAGTCTCATTACCAATGGTATTACTCCTTCTAGTAAGTCGTGCATGATATCAGCAGGTAGTGATGTTGTAACATCAAAATAATTAAGATCATTAAAAGGACAACTACGCTGTACACCATATACTGCACTGTTTGCAACATTCTCCCTAATACAGTCCAGGTGATATCTATGAACATCAGCACTTCTCAAAATAAAGTGGTCTTCACTAAAGTGTTCCTTCATATTTGAATGGGTTGCCATGCAATAGCGACAAATTCTTCCAGAACTAAATGACATTCTGAATCCACCAATCATATGAGCAGACAAATTATCTCCAGAGATGGTAGCTAATGCAGCATGTACTTTGTAATTGTGGTCACCAAATGTTACAGCGAAACCTTCAGTTGCAAGTACTTTTAAATCCTCAATCAATGGTTTCAGAACAGCGTTTATATTTGCTTGTTTAAACAGTGCATTTCTGATCAACAGAGCCAGATGAATATGCTTTACCTTAGATCTGTACTTGCAACCAATATTGCCTACAGTGTAGTAAAAGGCACAGAGTTTGTGTTTTGTTTTTTTGGAACCTAGTGGATTAACCACTTCAAACTCGTCTTCATAAAAATGCAAACGCAGTGCCTCTGGATTGACATAGAAAAATGGATGTTCTTTAAAGAACAAACCATCTTGATAATCCTTCAATACATGCTCATCTCTTTTTTGCATACAGAGTGCTTGCATATGATCCCATATATCTTCATGACTACAATATTTTTTGAGAACATCAATTACTGGTACATAAGCATAACTTCCAATTTCCTGACCAGACAAATCTTTTACTTTATACTGTACAGGCGCAGTCATTCCCAAGTTAGATTTGCAATATTCTTCTAGCAAATATTCTGAGCGTATTACTTTAGAGGCATCATCAAAAAAGTCTGCAGATTTTAAAAGTTCCAACAGCTCAGGACAATCTTCAACATTGAAACCATTCTGCTGGAGATGATAAGAAATTATAGAATCATAGTGTTCTTTAAAATCACTAAACAAATTCTTAATATCATCAAGAATGTCCTGTTGAACAGTTTGTGGTAGAGCATTCTTTTCTCTGCATTTTAGCGTGAAATTAATAAGAGTCTCTCTGAAATTTGTTAATAGCTCATGTTTGTTTGGCGGTGCATGCACATCTACAGCATCTTCCTCTAAAATTACTTCTTCTGAAGTTACACTACATACATCTTCAGGATCATTCTGAATACGTGGCAAAATCTGTGTTTTATGTTTTCTGTAGATGTGCCTCCTGAAAGTCTCGTATTTGGTGAAAGTTCTTTGACAGTTATCAAGACCACAACTTACACTAAAATCTGATTGGTGAGAGTGAATTAACCCAATATGCTGTACCAGTTTTAACAATGTGAAAAATCTGCGTGAGCATGTAGGACAACAATACAGCTGTGGCATTCTATATTACACCAAAAGGTTAATTATCCTAGTAAGAACAGTTGGCAGTGGCTTATCACCAGCTTCAGACACTTTGAGCACATGTCTTTGGATAAATGTAAGCGTATTCCTGATATAAGGGGGGTAGACCAGGTTGAAAGTGAAGTAGGCACAGTACGCTGCAAGAATGCCATCTTCCACACTCACAGTTCTGCAGATTTCTAAACCCTCCATTTTTACTACAGCAGCATTCCTCTTCTCACAGAAGACCTTCTTCCAGTCAGAGGAATCCAGTAATTGAACAATGGGATATGGCGTGGCAGGTTCCTCCTAAACAAAGATTAAGGATTTTTAGTTCAGCCATTTAAAAACATGACAAGTGCTTATAGGAAAGTCAGGAAGAACATGTTATTAATTTGATCTGTTAAAGAAAAACAATAATATTTAAAGCAACAACGGAGCATTTGGTTTGGGTACAATTTGAGTGAAAAATAACTATTGTGAGCAGTGCATGCTGAAAAAGATGAATATCAAATAAATACCTTTCCCAGTGATACATACTTGTCCAGCTTCTCTCTGAAGACTGTAGGTAGGAGTATCAGTGCAGCTTTAAAGTCAATTCCTTAAATAAAAAGATTACACACACAAGCGAAACAGAGTTGGCATCAAATAAAAAGTACATGAATAGCTGCAATTTTTGACTTGATACAGCAAAAAAAAAAAAAAAAAAAAAAAAAAAAAACCCACAATTTTATACACACAAATATTAACTGAAATGCCGTATCAAAATGCAGACTGAGCAAGATAACTACAATTTCAATACATTTCAGCTTTAAACAGAATTAAAAATTAAAACATACCAGTTGTATCTTCCACAAGTGCCTCTCCTCTCGAGTCCACATATACTTTTTCAATTGTAGATTTTCCTCGCAACAGCTTTAGCAGGCTGGGAACCATCTCACTGAAATTCTCATGGAAACGCTGATTTAGGTTAGCGACTTTGTGTATTCGCCCAACTTCCTGATACAACTGCAAGAGACCATTATAAAAACAAGTAGGCTAAGTATACAAATTCATAGATACATTAAATTAAATTTCAGCTTGACATGTATACTTGAATCATGGTCAGCAACTCAATTTGTTACTGAGAAATAGAACAGCACTCTCTCCAAGATGCTACAGTCCAAATCATATTGCATTATGGTACAAATTTATTTTTCAAACGTCAAACCAAAAACTTGGGGAAAATAGGCAAATAAAAGGTTTCATATGCATTGTATTGAAAGAAGATGACAGAACATAACTATAGTTTCTAACTCACGCCCATGGCTGTTCGAAGGAAGGGGTATTTCTCAATAGCTTGTGCAGTCATCATGCCATGCATGATCTCTCTTCTTCTCCAGTGAAATGTCCGAGTCATTCGTTCATTGACTACTGCAGTGTCTGGTTGTGTCCTCTGGTACTGTTCTTGAAGGATCTTTACATGAGCATCCACAGAGATGGAATCTTCACCAACAGCATCTGGTTGCGGGTCCTACCAAAGACAGTTGTTAAACACATT
Source organism: Brachyhypopomus gauderio (assembly GCF_052324685.1). Taxonomy (NCBI): domain Eukaryota; kingdom Metazoa; phylum Chordata; class Actinopteri; order Gymnotiformes; family Hypopomidae; genus Brachyhypopomus; species Brachyhypopomus gauderio. The sequence goes on along the minus strand of NC_135231.1, from coordinate 519,420 downwards.
CACAAGTTATGAATGGCCAAGCAGTCTTGAGTGATTGGTTTATCAGACACAGGGTTTGGAAGACATTTCTGCAGTCATTTCTAACTTTTAAAAAATTCTACTGCACATCACAAATTCTGCCCAAGTATGTCTACAAATTATATATAAATAATATTTTTTTTAAACCAGACACAACTCACCAATGGACTATCAATTCTTTGACAACTTGTTTCTGGTTGCTTGGGTCCCTTGACACCATGGCCAAACCGTTCTTTAAACTTCTTTACCTCTTCATCACTGACAAGGGGAGCACGCTCAGTTTTGAATTTTCTCTTTAAGGACATGTGCCAGGTATGCTAGAGAAGGAAAAGGAATATCTTTAAGACTACTTTTTCCTTGTTTTGAAATACTAGGGCTGTCCAAATAAATATCCAAATAGATGCTCATTCAGTTCCAGTCAATTCTGTTAATGATTAGAAACATGTTATATTTGCACTACAAATCAAGTGATCTAAATTCAGAATAAGACATAAAACACTTACATATCCATTGCCCTCCACATCTCTCAAGAAGGGGAACTTTAAGATGAGAGCTTTGGCCACATTAACATAGTCACAGTTTGATGGATACCTATAACAAAATGCCAATATACAATGAGGTTGCAAAAACAATGTTTCCTGAAAAAATAAAAATTCAGTATTTCTGTACTTACAGTGTGTATTGTGCCATTGCCTCTTGCAGAACTCGAATGATTTTATGCCGGTCAGTGCTGTTTTTGTGACATGGTTCTTTGTTTTCCAATCTTTTCTGCAAGTCTTTAGGGAACTTCGGCATTTCAAAGACACTGGGGAACTGCTCTTTTGATGAAACAGGCACATGACTGCAAAATAAATTTAATAAATATAAATTAACCCTTAAATTACACCAGCATTAGTAATAAAAAATGCCAAGAAAAATGCCAAATAAAACACTGGCCTTTCCTGAAGAACGGGTGAAGCCTGGCTGTCAACTGAGAGATTTACTTTTTGTACGGTATCCAACTCCATCTGGCGGATAAGACTGATGAATTTAGCTTGCTTTTTGAAAGATCCTGGAAATAACTGAGACACCATGTGGTCTGTTAAACCACAGTGAACAGTTTCTCCGTCAACCTCATATTCTGAAATGAAAAAGTACATATTCATATTCTATGCACAAGTCATTACAAAGAGTAAAGTAGAAAACATTGCCTAGGCCTGTCTCAACTTTTTAAGCAGTTACAACCATATATGAAAAATTTTAATATCATAAATAAATTTAAAATATACCTTTTTTATTAAATTAACAGTCATGTTCACGTTATTACCACAAAAAATATATATTCTTTAAATGATTTTGATGAGCCAGCAAACATAGGGACACTCCAACGCAAGCCAAAAAGCTGTAGTGTGAGCCAGGCATAAGCAAAGCAGCGACTCTCAGTGGGGAATCCCCCCCAACGTTTGGACAATGTCCAGCACCCTCCAAAGTGAGTGTTTAGGAAACGTGGCTAAGTCCTACACACCACTAGCTAGCTAACTATCTATCCAACTTATATTTATTAAATGTATTAACAAAACCGTTTAAAATAGTCTTACAAAATTACTGAACACTGATATGCAATGTCACGAGTCTCCTTCACCCCAACCGCTTACACTCTGAGCGGGAATTTTTACTGCCAATAAAACATAGCTAAGTAACGTTAGCTAACTTAGTTAACATAGCTAGACTAACCAAATTAACATTTTATAAACGCATTTTTGGATTGTTGGCGTCAAGACTAAAGGTTTCCTCACAAAGTAAAATGAGTGCAAGTTAGATAACTTAGCTAACAGTTAGCTAGCTAAGTTTAGCAAACGAACTTAACTTAGATAGGTTAGCTAAGCAACCTAGGTTAAGTTAGCTAACGTAAATTAGCTTGTTAACTAAGGTTAGCTAACAAACTTGCATATAATCACACCCAAACATATTCAACGTAATTAAAACCGTAAGAAAATTAATTTGGTTACCTCGGTCTATTCACCAGTTACTTAACCAGCTAAATAGGTAAGCTAATTTCGCTAGCTAGCTAAAAGGCTAACCTAGCTGGCTAAGCTATTATGACTATGGTAACTAGTTACACGTCCGAAAGAGACCAACACAGAAATAAATGAAAAAAACTCACCTTTAAATTTTTTTTCTTCCTCTTGTGTTATTTTTATGCCTCCATCTACCAGTTTTTGCAGAAGCTCCTCAGTGGACATCTGTTCAACCGCCATCTTTGCAGGTGAAGGAACGATTTGAGAAAAGTCTCCTGAAATGGCGCCAGATTGCTACGGAGCGCTGATTGGCTGAGAGATTATGAACTGACCCACAGGGATGAACATAACCTTACCAACAAAAAAGCAAGAGAATCTACTCTAAAATTAATATATAGATTCTGTCTGGCACAACTTTTCTCAAGAGATAAAAACTTAACATTGTAACTGTCGACTCTTCCTGCAAAAATGCTACCAAATATGTTATCCATACATATATTGAATTTATTTGGTTTATTTATATATGAGGAAGGGGAGAAATAAAGTAAGAAATGCATTTTATAATAAATTAAAAATTAAATAAGGAAAGTATTTTTACATATTATTATTAAAAGTTAAATTCCATATTCATACATGTAAATACAATGGAACCAAACCTTTTTTGCTTGTATGATTGAACTTATACAAATATATGATCACACTCAAAGCTAAGAAGATGCTTTAGTATTTAACATAAATCAATTTGTATGTACTCTATTAAAATGCAGATATGTTTCTAGTACACTAATCTTAAACAATGTGTCCTTAAATATTTTTAGAAGGATCAGGAGTTAATTTACTTAAATAAATTCCTATTGCAAGTAATATAACATAAAAACATTAACTATTTGTAAGTACTTTTGTGTACCTTTCAATGCTGTGTACCTATACAGGAACTAAATAGTACTGTGCAAGGTCAAATATGTACCTTTAAAAGTACAGTTGTTGATGGGGTACAGATTTGTTCTTCAAAGTACAGTATTTGTACCCTCATGTACCTTTATTTCTGAGAGTGTAGATTAACGGCGATCATTTTATATCGCCCGATAAGAGTATCAAATTAACGAACGCCGTTAACGGCCCACCACTACTTAATAATAATATATATATATATATATATATATATATATATATATGCATAATATATAACATAATATATATATTTTACATAAGACGTATGTATGTATAAAATACGTACACTGCTCCATTTCATCCAGGCGAGTAGCTGCTTCTCTGAGCAGATCAGAGATCGACCTTCGGCCCGACATTTTGACTTAAATCAACTCTCCTTCTTCTGGTCTTGATTACTAAAGCCTGATCGCGAAAGACACGCCCCCTAATTAGCATACAGGGACAAAGAAATACAGAAATAAATAAATACAGAAATAAAAACGGAGAAGGAAATACAGAAATAAATAAATACAGAAATAAATACGGACAAGGAAATACAGAAATAAATAAATAGAGAAATAAATACGGACAAGGAAATACATCAATAAATAAATAGAGAAATTAATATAAATGACAAAATAAATAAATATTATGTAAGGTTTTATTCATTGATATTTTAATTTCGAGGTGTATTTATACATTTTTATATTTATATTCATTATTCTTTGCTAATTCGAATTCATTTATTCATTTCCTGACTTATTTATTTATTTATTTATTTATTTTTCAATTTGGCAGACTCGGTCCTCCATATAAAATGGACACAAATTAAGTATTATATCGCGGTCGATCGATCGCCAGTGGTTGGTGCCAGAGCGAACTAGTAACTCATTGAATCATAGATGTGGATCAGAGGTAAATAAACTAGATTTTTTTCCGGCGTGAGAAATCGGATGTGTGGCGTGAGAGCGTGTGAAGACGGTCAAATGCGTGTGTCTCACGCTTAATGCGTGAGAGTTGGCAACCCTGGGTTCTGTATCTGAACTCGGGGAAGAGAGCCTCTCTCTGTCACCATCATAATATCCAGTTCTATCTCAGCATGGATTGTGTATTTGAAGACATCTACGTCGAGAAAAAAATATATTGACAAAAGTGGAGCGAGTTTTCAGCTATGGGGACATCATTCATCATGCACAAATGACATACAGACTTTTGGCCAGCAAATGCAATGCAGAATAGTTTACTGAAATGTCTAAAGTTGCAGATTCCTGTTAATTGTTCAGTTCTTATATTTGTTTGTCTTGTGTCACTCACACATGTTCTCCAAGAAACCAGATAAGAGAAGAGAGGGAAAATGCTGTTATGGTTCTTTGTATTGTACTGTGAAAATATCAGCACTTTTTATTTGAACATGGAGTTCTACTTATGACTTTTTCACAGAATATTTATTTCTGGTAAATTGTAGTTTAAAGTATGAATATTTTTGCAGCTAAGTTTAACAAATTGAACTGTGCAATAAAGAGGTGTAATTTTAATTTTTTTTTATACTTCGTGTTTTCAGTTGCACATGTTTTATCAAGATTTGAGGAGAATACAGATTTAAAAAAGAACGCATATTTACATTTAAAATATACCTGCAACATTGGTAAAAAAAAAAAAAAAAGACTCGAAAGGACTTGAAATTCCAAGTTTCAGACTTGGGACTTGACTTGACTGTTGCCTGTCTTGACTCGAGACTTGACTTGACTTGAGTGTCTTTACTTGAGACTTGCAAAACACTGACTTGGTCCCACCTCTGCTATATTATATATATATATAACATTATATTGGTTTTTTTTTACCGTTTAGTTAGTGTTTATTTATCCTGTGTATGTCCTGTAGGCTACGTATCACAGATTTGACAATAAAGTTGACTATAGCCCTATCCGGACGGGATTAGTTTTTCAGGGGGACGTCTGTGAAAAATATTTCACCCTTGTACTCAGTGATAAAACTCTTGCATCCGGACAGCAATTGAAAAAACAGGAGGACCCGCGAGTTTTTGGCTTTCTCGGCCACATGACATCGCCTTGTCACGTGATAGCATGTTTAATAATGTCACACTGCCAACTCTGATGATTCCTTTTTAACTTTTAACTTTACTACTGTTCAGTTCAGCATTTAAGATCTCCGTTTAAGTTAAGCTATTTTGTTAAACCAATACAGAAAACACATTATAAAAAATCGCTAATGAATGTAAATAGCTAAATAAATCCGTTAAATAAAATAAAATAAATCCATTAAAAAATCCAGTAAATCCATTTTCGCTCGCCGCTGTCTTTACGTGGATCTCCGTGAAAACGCGCGCCCAACGTGTAACTACGGTGCGTGGCAGTGGACATATAGCTGTTTTATTAAACGCGAGGTGATGTCTGCATGTATAAACTCAGACATGTGGATCCGGACGGGACTAAAATTACCAGACGACCACGGAGTACAGCGAAAAACAGTAGGTAATTCCGCCTGTAATTTTCTCTGAGGACGTCTGAGAAAAACACGGACATGCTCGTTCCGGACGGGATTAAAATCACAGAGGACCCCCGTAAAAGAGAAAATTACCCCAGGACCCCCTGAGAAACTAATCCCGTCCGGATAGGGCTACCTTTACATTATCCCGAGGTGGGACCAAGTCAGTGTTTTGCAAGTCTCAAGTAAGTCCAAGTCTTTATCCTCAAGTCCCGAGTCAAGTCTCAAGCAAAGACAGTCAAGTCAAGTCAAGTCTCGAGTCAAGACAGGCAACAGTCAAGTCAAGTCCCAAGTCTGAAACTTGGAATTTCAAGTCCTTTCGAGTCTTTTTTTTTTTTTTAACCAATGTTGCAGGTATATTTTAAATGTAAATAATAGACATGTGTTCTTTTTTAAATCTGTATTCTCCTCAAATCTTGATAAAACATGTGCAACTGAAAACACGAAGTATAAAAAAAAATTAAATTACACCTCTTTATTGCACAGTTCAATTTGTTAAAATTAGCTGCAAAAATATTCATACTTTAAACTACAATTTTCCAGAAATAAATATTCTGTGAAAAAGTCATAAGTAGAACTCCATGTTCAAATAAAAAGTACTGATATTTTCACAGTACAATACAAAGAACCATAACAGCATTTTCCCTCTCTTCTCTTATCTTGTTTCTTGGAGAACATGTGTGTCCATGTGTGAGTGACATAAGACAAACAAATATAAGAACTGAACAATTAACAGGAATCAGGAATGCAACTTTAGACATTTCAGTAAACTATTCTGCATTGCATTTGCAAAAGACCAAACTGGCCAAAAGTCTGTGTCATTTGTGCACGATGAGGCCGTAGAATGATGTCCCCATAGCTGAAAACTCGCTCCACTTTTGTCAATATATTTTTTTCTCGACCTAGATGTCTTCAAATACACAATCCATGCTGAGATAGAACTGGATATGATGGTGACAGAGAGAGGCTCTCTTCCCTGAGTTCAGATACAGAACCCAGGGTTGCCAACTCTCACAACTCTGAATATTTTTTCAAGTCAAGTCAAAAGTCTTAATATTAATGACTCGAGTCTGACTCGAGTCCAAGTCATGTGACTCGAGTCCCCACCTCTGACATTATCACACCCCAACTACACACTCAACATCTTTGTCACTGCAAACAGCCACCACAGCAAACCATTTAAATAACACGCTATCAAAAAGGGCAAAACACCACCTCACACCCAAGGGCCACCCGATCCACCCCACAACTAAATGCCTTCCCTATCCTTTAATTCATAAACACTAATTAAAACAGACAAACAATGTAGTTACTCTAAAATCACTACTTATCTTGCCGGCAAACAAGACCCTCGCCTGGGGTCTGAGCTTATGGTGTTGTCCAATTTCCTTCCAGGTTTCGCTTCACAGCGGCACAGGTAAGCCCTACACTAACCTCCCCAACTACCTTTCTACAAGAGGCAATCGTTCCTCCCCTCCTGACGCAGGAACATCTGAATTGGCTACTAACTATCTTCGTCGCCGGCTGCTCTAACTGCAGTGAACGACACCCTCCCACACCAATCTAAGCACTGCTCAGAAACTCGCCAAGTTTGCCCAAAAACAAGCCTGTCCTCCCTCACATCCCCGTCCTTTTATCTGGTTTGACCTAATCAATCTACAATTGCCCACAGATACAATCTCTGCACTTGGACACCCCCCTCACAACACTCCCCCCCCCCCCCCCCCCTTAACCCGACAGACCCTTCCCCAGGTCATCACTATAACATCTCAATACCTAGTCCATGCAGGCGGCCTACGCTCACGTCGTCCCTCTCTCACCTTACATTCCCCTTCCAGTAACTCATGTCCCTCAACCCCCGGGGAACATTCCTTATGGACTGGTACCTCCAGCCCCTGCCCAGAGCCTGAGCTCTCCTCTATAGGCTCATGCTTTTCTGCACAGGCCCCAACGAGCCCCGAGCTTTACCTTGTAGGCTCTTGTGCTGGCTCTCCACCACTTGGCCTCTGTTGGACCCAGCTATAACTCCAGCGCACACCTCCCTGGTGGTTGGTCCGCTTTCGCCTTGGAGGTCGCGCTAGTCCTGAATGTCCTTCATCGGTTCGTACAGAATCTGGGAGAGGAGAGAGATAAGGCTTAAGGACATTAAAGCATACCTGTCAAGTGTCCCGTTTTGGCCAGGACAGTCCCGTATTTTACCGCTCTGTCCCGGCATCGTCCCGTATTTTTATTTTCCCGTATTTGTCCCGTATTTTCAGTTTTCAATTTTTATTTTTTTAAAGCGTTCATGTGCCGCTCCAAACATAATTCTGTCACGAGAACTGTCATCTGCAGTAGTCTGGGTAGCAGTTCTCGCGAGGCTAGTGACAGAATTCTGTTTGGAGCGACACATGAATGTTTTAAAAAAATAATAATAATTGAAAACTCGCGGGTTTAGTGTCGACAGTGGGAGCAAACCTGGAACAACAAATCAGAGATGGATTTAACGAGAGAAGGCAGTCCTGCCAAAAAAGCTAAGCGTACGTGTAAGTACCTTGACGAATGGGACAGGGAATTTACTTTCCTAAAGAGGAGCATGAAGGGGCATAGCTACTCATTCTGTAAGATATGTAGCTGTGATTTTAGTGCCTCTCATGGGGGAAGGAACGATGTCCGTCAGCACGAACAATCTGCCAAGCACAAATGCGGGCTAAAGGCACAGAAATATCCCCAGGAGATGTCCCCATTTGTAGCTAGAAATACCACTAGAAAATTATTTCTATACGGGAAATGTCCCGTATTTTTAAATACAAAACTTGACAGGTATGCATTAAAGTGTAACACCATTTTGGGGAACCCCTGTATTGGTGAGAGTCTATGCAACACATAAGTGAGTTTCTCCAATACTCTATAAGGGCCCTGAAAACGACGCTGTTAGGACAGCTTTATACCAAACCCACACCAACTCTCCTTCAAAGAAATTCTGAGATCTGGTTTTAAAATCAAACCTCAGCTTCTGCTGGCAGGAAGGCCCAGCCTGATGTCCTTTCACAGCCATTAGTACAGAAGAAAAAGTCTCAGGCAATTTGGAAACATACTCATTCACCAATGCAAACCCTCTGTCCCCTCCCACATTAAGCAAAATATTCACAGATATGAATGTTCAACATCTGACACAGCTCCCTAAACAACTGGGCCCTAAATATCCAAAGCACCAAATATCCGTGACACCAAAAACAGACTGAAGGGGAGCACATGGGGAGGCCCCATGACTCTTCCGGGATACACAATCCACACATTCTCAACACTACTGCTTAATATGCCCAACCCAACCAGGCCAATAAAAGCGATCCTTCACTTTTGCCTGTAACTTTTGTACCCCCAGATGGACCCCTGTTACTGAATTATGCAGCTGATCCTAGACTTGAGGCACCAAAGTTCGAGGAAGCACCACTTGAACCTGCGACGCCCCATCACCAGAGGCGGGCAACACCCTCATTAGTCTGGAACCCTGAACCTCCAATTGTGCCCAAACTGCAGAGCACTTCTGCAGCACAGGATCCTGACACAGATCTACCTGTGCCACATCCCCTTGTTATTTAAGCTGCATTATTCTTTGCAACTCCACATCCTCCAATTGAGCCCTAGCCTAGCCAACACTGTTCCACTGTGTACTACTCGAATTCTTAATTCTCATTTCTCTATCCTCTGACTTAACACAAGGGACACCACTAACAAATCCAGGCAGTCTACAGTAGAGAGGGCATCAGCATTAGCATGAGACTTCCCTGGCCTATGAACAATACTATATAAAAAAATTTCCAGCTGCTCTATCCATCTGGCTACATAGGCCTTAAAAGTTATGCAATCACCGTAAAGAATTATGATCTGTACTCTTTCCCCAAAAGATAGTGCTTAAAGTACTGGGTAAAAGCCACTACACTAAGCAACTCCTTAGTGGTGGCATATCTACGTTCTTGTTTAGTTAGCTACTACCCGCTCACACCCAGGCTCCCCCTCAGACAGTACGGCTCCAAAACCCATATCACTAGCATCTGTATCCAAAATGAATGTCTTCTTCGGATCTGGGTAAGCCAATACAGGGGCAGACAGCAACCTTAACTTCAGCTGTTCAAAGGCCTTTTGACATGTTTTGGACCATTTCAACCGCTTACCCTTCTCTGTAAGCTGATGTAAGGAAGCAACTATCTCAGCAAAATCTTTGACAACGTGCCTATAATAAGAAGCCAATCCCACAAAACTTTACACCTTAGTCTGATTCTTGGAGACAGGCCACTCACGTACAGCCTGTGTAGTTGGATCGGTTTCCACTCCCACTGCCAAAATCACATGATCCAAATACTACACTTAGGGCTGTCGCGATAACCACAGTATAGCAATACTGCGCTATTGACGAGAAAATCGCAACGTACGGGAATTAACCACAACAACCACAATATTGGTGTTTTTTCCCATGCCAGGGGAAAGTGCCTGTGCAAGAGTTAAAGTCATTTTCCCATCAACCCCCTGTTATCATCCGGTGCGGCTGATATGTAAATGTGCAAATGTGCCATATTTTTGTCAATTGTGATTTTTTTTACACCCCATCCGAAATTTGTCCTCCGCTTTTAACCCATCTGTGCAGTTCACACACACACACACACACCCCAGTGATTACTAGGGGGCTGTGGTGCACACAGAGCAGTGGGCAGCCCTAGCTCGGCGCCCGGGGAGCAGTTGGGGTTAGGTGCCTTGCTCAAGGGCACCTCAGTCATGGCCTCAGGTCTGGGAATTGAACCCACGACCCTCCGGTCACAAGATCAGTTCCCTACCACCAGGCCATGACTGCCCTGATCAACAATCCATCTCCTTTTTTCAAAGATGGAAACTACGGCAGATGCTCTGGTCAAAAAACAAAACGCGACTTCGCCGGTTTGGGAGCATTTCGGGTTCAAGCCAAATAAAAAAGGAGAGCCAGCCAATTTAGATGAGGCAGAACGCTTGGAGACCTGCTAAAGGCACGCACAGCAGCCTCCGTGTCCATACCCAAGAGAGCTCGAGCAGACATGGAACTCACGCGCTACATACAGGAGGAGCCCATAGACTCTAACGCAGATCCACTCGCCTGGTGGCACGTCAATGAGGCTAGATTTCCTCTGCTCTCCAAACTTGCCCGCAAGTACATGTGCATTTGTGCAACAAGCACACCATCAAAGCGAGTTTTTTGTACTGCCGGGAATATTGTTAGCCCTTTCCGCTCCTCACTGAAACCAAATAAGGTGAATATGTTGGTTTTCTTAGCGCGCAACAGGGACGTGACAACTCAGGTTTAAGCTGAGACGTTATTCTTCTGGTTAAGTAAAGATTTCGTTTTATTGATCTATTTATTAAATTCTCTTTTTGTGTTTAAAATCTCGTTTAAAATATTTACCCTACACTTTTAAGAAAGCGAAAGAGCATGGGTTCTTACTGCATCTCATTTGACTTCTGTGTTCTCTATTTGACAATAAACACGTATTTAACTGCTCTTAAAACTGTGTCTTCTTTGCAATTTAAAAACAATAAGAACCCCTTTACAATAAAAACAATAAAACAATTATATAGCTCTAAAATGAAGATTTTAGACGACAAATGACGCATATCGCGGTGTTGAGCCACCATAAATAACCGCAGGGTAAATTCTTTCACCGCGACAGCCCTAACTACACTCTAGACACAAACAAGTTGCACTTAGATGGTTTTACCTTCAAATTGGCTTGAAGCTAATTTTGAGAAGACTTCATCTAACCGAGATAAATGCTCAAAGAAGGTACGTCCAAAAACAATAATGTCATCCAAATACACTAAACAAGTGTTCCACTATAAATCAGCTAGTAGTAAAAGCCGCTTTCTGTATATCCTTCGGATCTACTTCTACTTGACAGTAACCACTAGCCAAGTCCAACGTGGAAAACCAGCAAGCTTTACTCAAGCTGTCCAGAGCATCGTCAATATGAGGTAAAGGATAAGCATCCTTCCTTGTAACATTTAGCTTGCGGTAGTCCACACAGAACCACAGGCTACCGTCTGATTTCCTCACCAACACTACAGGGGCAGCCCAAGGACTATTTGAAGGGCGGATAACATCAATCTCCTGCATCTTGGTTAACTGCGCTGACACTTCTTGCTGTAAATGAAGTGGAACCCGACGGGGAGGTAACGTAATAGGTTTTGTATCACCCGTATCAATCTGATGCCAAACTAAAGGAGTCCGGCCCAAATCACTCACACTCAGGCTAAAAACTGCCTGATGACACTAAAGTAATGCACGCATCGTTTCCCCCACACTCCACTTTCACCCCAGTATGTAAGGTGCCCATCTTCATACCTCCCCTTAATAACAGCTCAGCATCAGTGACATTAATCACATGACCTGGGAGAATACCTCCCATCACTTTACATATAACCCAAGCCACCAAAATATCACAACGGTTCATAAAGGATTCAGATGGCTCCAACATAACCTCGAAGCCGTTCCTCACGGCATCAACAACCCCAGGGACAGTAATCTCACTACGCGGGGAATGGAAACATCTGACAACCACCACAACAGGTGGGGATCCTACCCCGGTAGCTCTCACCAAAGGCAATCTTTATCCCATAATGAGACATGTCTTCTCAAATTCAACACTTCCCCATATTTAGAAAGAAAATCAAAACCCAGAAGGATCTCGTGAGAGAGTATATCAGCCACCAACAACTCTATCACTAAAGCTAATGAATCAAAGTGGCACACTGTCTGCCATTGTCCCATTATTCTTATACAACTCCCATTAGCAGCAGATACCAGCCCTGCATATTCGTCCAATTCAGACTCACCCCCAGTGAGAGTGATCCACACCTGTTTTGTGATCACTGACTGGGCCGTCCCACTATCCACTAGTACCTTTACATCAACCCCACCCCCATCTTTACAGCTAAAAAAGCAGACACACCTATGTCACAAACCGAGACCATTTGAAAATTAGGGGGCAGGCATTTGGCTTACAGTGCTCACCCCCCTTAGTATCCCTGCAAGTAAGGCCAATACGGCATATATGTCCATCACACACTCCCAACAGCCACCCCCACCACTTTTAGCCTCGGATCTTAAGGAGGGATGAACCGGAGGAGGAGTCAGTTTAGACTCGACTACCCGCTTCTGACTCCGACCACCCGAGACAGGCTTAACTGAGGTAGTCTGCAATACTTGAATGGCACCCTTCAATCCCTCCACTTCTTGTAGATGTCCACTCAGAGAACACATCTACAACACCTCTCTGAGCCAAGCCATTGTGCCTCAGTGCTTCAAAGCCACAACCATAGTACCACTGCCAAAGAAGTCACCAGCAGTATCACTGAATGTTTACCGACCCATCGCACTGACTCCCATCGTAATTAAGTGCTTTGAGAGACTGGTCAAAGAACACATCACATCTCTACTGCCTCCAACATTCGACACACTTCAATTTGCATACCGCCCCAACCACTCCACTGATGATGCCATATCAACAGCACTCCACCTGAGCCTGACTCATCTGGAAAACAAGAACAGTTATGTGCGGATGCTTTTCATTGACTTCAGCTCCGCCTTTAACACGGTCATCCCCCAGCACCTTGTGCAACTGGCTTTTGGACTTCCTCACAGGCAGACCGCAGACAGTGAGAGTTGGAGAAAACACCTCCCAAACCACCATCATGAACACGGGTGTTCCCCAAGGATGCATGTTGAGCCCTCTGTTGTTCACTCTGTTGACCCACGACTGCTGTATCAAGTACAACTCAAACCACATCATCAGGTTTGCAGATGATACTACAGTAGTGGGTCTCATCAGTAACGACGATGACTCTGCCTACAGAGAGGAGGTGAGCCAACTTGTTGCCTGGTACGACAGCAACAACCTTTCACTGAATGTCAACAAGACAAAAGAAATGACTGTTGACTTCAGGAGAAAACGCGCAGTGCACACACCGCTCACAAGCCATGACAAAACTGTGGAGTCTGTGAAGAGCACCAAGTTTCTGGGGGTGCACATCGCAGATGACCTGACATGGACCACACACATCATCTCCCTGGTTAAGAAAGCACAGCAGCGCCTTCACTTCCTACGAAGGATAAGAAGAGCTAACCTCCCCCCTCACATCCTCACTACATTCTACAGAGGAACAATAGAGAGTATCCTGACCAGCAGCCTCACGGTCTGGTACAGCAGCTGCACCATTGCAGAACAGAAATCACTCCAGAGAGTGGTGAGGACAGCAGAGCGCATCATCAGGACCCCACACCCACCTGTAAAAGATCTGTACCCATCACGGTGCCTCAGCAGAGCCACCAAGATGGTCAGAGATCCCACCCACCCAGCTCACGGACTGTTCAGACTGCTGCCCTCTGGAAATGTTACCACAGTATGCGGTGCAGGACTTCCAGACTGAACAAAAGTTTCTTTCCGGAGGCCATCAGACTGCTAAACACTTCCCGACAGGCAGACTGTTAAACTCTTGATCACACACTAAATACTGAATACGTATGGTCCTCCACCACATACGCACATGGAACTGCATAAAATATTTAAAAATTACTGCCATCAATATCCATGTAATGCTGCAAAATTTGACTTATTGTTCTGTAGAATTAAGCACTTTACCACTTACCACTTTACACATTTCAAGTTTACAGTGTTGTTTACTTATTTTATATAACTTAGGTTAGTTATTGTTATAATGTGCAATAGTATGACCTTGTGCAATATACACATATATAAGTGCAATATGTCTGCAAGGCATTTTTTGTAGTAAATTTACCTTTTTATAGTATACCTCACTACTGTTATATACATTTTTCTGCATCTGCACTGTCAATTTGTTATTTATGTCATGTTAGTTGTATGTCTTGTGTTTTTATATCTGCACATTGGTGTTTGGAGAAACACAATCTCGTTCAGCTATGCACTGTTGTAAAGTCTGAATGACAATAAAGTTCACTTTGACTTTGACTTCTTGTCGCAACTCCTCTACCACCCCCATCAAGGCCTGAAACTCATCAGTCTTAAGTCTAGATGCTGTAACTCACTTGGGGCACTCCTGGGGTCAACTGAACCCCATGAGTATGAGGTATACTATAAAAAGGTAAATTTACTACAAAAAATACCTTGCAGACATATTGGCGACGCCCCCATTCGCCCCCCCGTGGCGCCGGCCCTGGCCTGCTCCCTACAAAAGTGACTCTACTCCAGTCCTCACTATCACAAGGCTCTAAGCACCGTGACACTATTTTTAACTCAGCATAATTACTCTTGGCACGGCCTGACAACAACAGGGACTCATCTCACGTGCACGGCCTGACAACAACAGGGACTCATCTCACGTGCACGGCCTGACAACAACAGGGACTCATCTCACGTGCACGGCCTGACAACAACAGGGACTCATCTCGTGCACGGCCTGACAACAACAGGGACTCATCTCACGTGCACGGCCTGACAACAACAGGGACTCATCTCACGTGCACGGCCTGACAACAACAGGGACTCATCCCAATTATTCACATCCGCGGCCAACTCAAACTGTTCAGCCTCTTCTGTAGTCAGACCATTGACCCCCCACAGCAGAAAATATTTCTGGCATAAACACCAGCCGACAATGAATGTGTGACCTCATTAACCTGACCTACCTCTACTCCCAGGTGGGAGTATAAAGCGCTCGATAAATTCATTAACAGCGACACAGTTTATTGAAGCCCTCCCTGATTTAACTGCTCTAGCCCACTCGCCATCCGATCCAGGAGAGTTAGATAGTCTAACCGACTGCATAGAGAATACCTGCAGATCAGCTCTAGATATAGTAGCTCCACTCAAATATAAAAAGACTAGATCTAAAAAGCTCGCCCCGTGGTACACCGACCAAACTAGAAACTTAAAACAAATAGCACGTAAATTAGAGCGTAAATGGCGATCTACTAAGTTGGAAGTATTCTACTGTGCCTGGAAGGATAGCATCATTGACTACAAACGGGCTCTCACTAAAGCACGCTCAGCATACCTAGCCTCACTGATAGAGAAAAATAAAAACAATCCTAGATTTCTTTTTAATACTATTTCCAAACTTACAAAAAATCAAGCAGGCGCAGAACCTCAGATTCCAGTAAACCTCACTAGTAATGTATTTATAGATTTTTTTGATAATAAAATAGAGAATATTAGACAAAATATAAAACCTTTTATTAGCAATACAACTGGTATGTCATCTGGTTTGGTTGATATCAATTTAAATCACATACTGGGAGAAAAACTTGATGCTTTTCATCCACTCCCACAATCAGAATTAGAGAAAATAATTTCTTCCTTAAATTGTGCTACCTGCACACTAGACTCGGTTCCCTCAAAGTTATTAAAAGAGGTATTACCAGCGGTAACTGAACCTCTTCTAACTATAGTTAACTCATCCATTACAATAGGTCACATGCCCAAATCATGTAAATTAGCAGTTATTAAACCTCTGATCAAGAAACCAAATCTTGATCCGACTGTGCTTTCTAATTATAGACCCATTTCAAACACATCATTTATATATAAGATCATAGAAAAAGCTGATGCCCAGCAATTATGCCTATATCTGCATAGGAATCACATATTTGAAAGTTCCAATCTGGTTTTAGGCCCCATCACAGTACTGAAACAGCATTAGTTAAAGTAACAAATGATCTCCTCCTTGCTTCAGATCAAGGCTATGTATCGCTGTTAGTGCTTCTTGATCTTAGTGCATCTTTCGACACAATTGATCATAGGATCTTGCTAGAAAGGTTAGAACGCTGGGTTGGAGTCTCTGGCACCGCCCTTTCATGGTTTTATTCTTACTTAACAAATCGCTATCAGTTTGTAGAGCTCAATAATATTCCATCCAAACGTACAAAAGTTAAATATGGGGTCCCGCAAGGCTCCATTTTAGGACCACTATTATTTACATTATATATGCTACCATTGGGCACAGTGATAAACAAACATGGTGTCAATTTTCACTGCTATGCAGATGACACTCAACTTTACATATCAGCCAAACCTGATGACAAACTCAGTTTAAGAAAAATTGAGGCCTGTGTAAGAGATATTAAATGCTGGATGTCTCTAAACTTCCTCCAACTTAATGGGGACAAAACAGAAGTTCTCCTTCTGGGCCCAAAGGCCTCAAAACAGAAAATTCCAGATCTAATGCTTAATCTCGCAGACTATCCCATTACACCTGGCACAGTAGCCAAAAACCTAGGCGTCATACTCGACTCTGACCTATAATTTGATAAATACATAGATAATACTACTAGGATAGCTTTTCTACATCTCCGCAACATTGCTAAGTTAAGAAATGCATTATCACAGGATGATGCGGAAAAATTGGTGCACGCCTTTGTTAGCTCTAGATTAGACTACTGCAATGCACTACTGTCAGGATGTTCAAATAGGAATCTAAATAAACTTCAAATAGTTCAAAATGCCGCAGCCAGGGTTCTGACCAGAACTAGAAAATTTCAGCATATCAGTCCAGTCCTATCAGCCCTGCATTGGCTCCCAGTTAAATTCCGTATTGACTTTAAAATTCTTTTATTAACTTATAAAGCATTGCACGGGCTTGCTCCTGAATACCTTCAGGAACTTATTTCCTATTATGAACCCCCACGTCCACTAAGATCACAGGGTGTTGGTCTTTTATTAGTTCCACAAATTAACAAGGTAACAGCAGGGGGAAGAGCCTTTTCTTGTAAGGCCCCCCAGCTTTGAAATAATCTTCCTAAATGCGTCCGGGACTCTGACACAGTCACAATCTTTAAGTCTAGGTTGAAAACCCACTTATTTAGTTTAGCGTTTGATAATTAATATCCCCCCTTAGATAAAGGTACAGATCCAGGGGTTCATAGACGAAGGGTTTTATGGTAGACTGGGGCGCTGGTGCTTTCATCCTGTCACTGCTCGTGGTCACTCAAGTTTGTTGACAGTGCAGTGGATGGATGCCATTGTCTCAGAATGCCCCCAAGCCTATGTTACCTTCTGGTTCTGCCTTTTTTAGCTAGGCTGTAATAATTTAACTTAATGCCGGAGTTGCTGCCACACTCCAGAAATGTTTATAATTTCACCTGTCCTATATATGTCCTCATACAGAGCTAATTTTCTCCGTTTCATTTCTCCACATGGCTGCCCGGCTGCTTGAGGAACAATGAGATGAGGAGACCAGCGATCCATCCTGGGCCGGCCACTTCCTGCCTAACCGGATGCCTACACCATGATGGACATTATTACATCTTTTTCCTTTTCTTTCTCTTCTTTCTGTATAAATTGTTGTTGTTGTCATTGTGACCGGTGTCGGCCAGAGGAGGATGGGTTCCCCCCCTGAGTCTTGGTTCCTCTCAAGGTTTCTTCCTCATGCAAAAAAAACTAGGGAGTTTTTCCTTGCCACTGTCGCCTTTGGCTTGCTCACTGGGGGCTAGGACTCGGCACTTGTAAAGCTGCTTTGTGACGACAACTGTTGTAAAAAGCGCTATATAAATAAAATTTGATTGATTGATTGATTGAGTAGTTACTCTCAGCCTCAGAAATCATAAACGTCTTTTTGGAGTTACACGCAAAGAAAAACAAATCCCACCGCTGCCACCAGTGTTATAATTTGCCCAAATTTGTGTGCGTCTGTAAAATGGACACATTATATCGCGATCGATCGATCGCCAGTGGTTGGCGAGCTAGTAACTCATTGAATCGTGGATGTAGATCAGACATAAATAAACTAGATTTCTTTCAGCGTGAGAAATCGTATGTATAGCGTGTGATCGGATGTATAGCGTGTGAAGACAGTCAAATGCGTGTCTCACGATTGCGTGAGAGTTGGCGACCCTGATATCTATCTTCGTCACTGACTGCTCTAACCGCAGCTAACAACACCCTCCCGCAACAACCTAAGTACCGCTCACAAACAAGTCTGTCCTCTCTTTTATCTGGTTTGCCCTAATCAGTCTACAATTGCCCACAGATACAACCTCTGCACTTGGACACCCCCTCACAACTCACTACAGTATAAATTTGATTTGTTGGGCGGGACTCGACTACCTCGCAAACGATAGGTTTGTGTTCACAGTGTTTAGCTGCGACGCTGTTTTAATATTTGGATTGATAATTAGCCATTAAGACTACAGAAACATAGTGGTGTGTTAAGTGTTGTTGTTTATATCAATTAGCCATGTCTGAAATCGCCATGAGTGTTAATGCTAAAAACATTGTGGATGGCTGTTCAGGTTGGTTCCCTTAACTGATGATGGCCACGGCCTGAAGTATGTAAGCCTTAAATTATTTGCCTCGATTTCTAATATGTCGATTTTGCATGCGGTGTCTCTTCCTTTTAAACAGAAGAAGAGAAAACGGTGGGGAATGAATTGCGTAAACCGAGGTTTCAGTGGACTTCCAAGCAGTGTCCTAATGTAGCTACCGTCCGGCCTTGTACGAGAAACGGTTCTTCGTCCAGCCTAGCCCATTTATTACAACAGTTACTTGTTGGTTTAAATGGATACAGTGGTGGTTTTTTACTGTTCTAGATGGGGTGCTATCGCAACCTACCACGTCACCCTCGCCAATCGTCCAGTCCATCGAAGTCAGAAATGCAAGTACAAACCGGAGTCTGGCCAGACTCCCGGAGGAAAACAGGTTAGACAACATCTTTCCTTGATGCAAGTATTGACAGTCCATCTTAGGCACGGACGGTGGACTTGAGGTAAAATACGTTGATTGGTTCTTCACTGATTTAAATGTGATCCTCACTGTTTAAATGTGAACGTTTAATTAATGTATGTGGTCCAGTGGAATCTACTATGAAACAAACCATACAAGAACCACTTTTACTTATTACATGTAGACATAAAATCACAGGTTTTAACTATTGCCTACATATAAATTCACTTAATGTGTAATCACTGAGTGTTTAAAAGTTGGAAATCTTTAAAGACATTGCATAAAACAAGGGCCAGGCCAGCCAAAGGTTACCTCAGTATCGAAGCATTCATTAAAGTACAAATCCTGATTTGGTCCCCCCCCCCACACCTCCTTAGGTATCAATTAATATATAGTCGACACCTTTACAGCTTTTTTGAGTGATTGCCATAAAATTATACTTCCTCATATATTAAGTACTTGATGTTTATTGCATTTGGAAGAATAGAATGGCGTTCGTCATTGCACAACAAGGTACAACGTGACTGGTACCACGGGGTCCATGGTGTAAACCACTGTGATCCCATGGGTGGCCACAGCGTGGTATACGCACCGCCGTCTCTCAAGCAGTGAGAGGCGTGTTCATCTAGACAGGGGAGAGGGGAGCTAAAGGCCTGGCACACAGTTTGTCAATTATATGTTTAATTTATAGTTCTGAAATCATGTGCCTGTGACTGGATCTTTTGGATCCGAGTAGATTTTTAAAGACCGTCAAATGTTGTGAATGTTAGTTTTATTTATTTGGCAATTGACTTCAGAGATAATAGACTTCAGAGACTTCAGTTCTGGGTAATACCAGCTCTGCATGCTTTGGCTTTGAAGTGTCATTTATTTCTGTCTAGAGTACAAACAGTATGGAGAGAAAGCAGCCAGTATGAACAGAATGGCCATGTTTCCTCTGCTGTGTAACAGTAGCTCAATGCCTTGTGCCTTTTTATGGAATGAATATCCAGGGAACCATTAAGGAGTGGTACTGTACCATGCCCCTTCTCCTTTGATGCTCGTGATTCTGTGAAAAGGGCCGCCTTTGAGAAAAGGATGGCGGACCAACGCAGGGAGATGCAGCAACATGATCTGGAATTGGTTGGTATCTCCATCCTCCCATTTCAGAAGGACTTCATTTATTCAGTGAACTGCTGCCTGCTTGATGTGAAGGGCTGTGTATGTGACTATTTTGCTAGGTTTCAAAGTTCAGAGCTAACCCTGTGAGGAAATACAAACCCCTGGTGCTGACCAAGAGCACACAACCCCTCGTGGTGCCCCAATCACCTTTCTCCAGTCGTGACGCATAAAGAATGTATATAAATCTTAATATAAATCTTATTTATTCGTGCAAGTTGTGTTGCTGTTGCAGGAAGTGAAATCTATTTTAAATGTTTGTATAATAAACATGAAGACTTCTTTCCAATAGTGTCTTGCATGAATCAAAACTAAAACTGCCCAGGTTCATAAGACATGTCAAGATGTTGTGATGTTGGTCAGGTGAAGCTGTTTAGTGAAACGTCCGTCTTGCATTTCAGGCCACTCTGCAGTGGGGTAAAGTTAACGCTACTCTTCCTAAAGTGCACTTGGTTGCCTGCCAAAGACCCTTGTGGACATTATGAATGTGTGTTCTTTAAATAATTCCAGATTAATTAAACTCCATCTATTGTGTGAACACCTATAGTGTTTGCACAAGTCCTGCTGAACACAAGTTGATGGTAAACAGTAATTCAGCTCTGTAGAAGTGAACTTGTGTTTGCTTTAACCATAATTATTCTTTGACTAATATTTCTTTGCAAAAAAATGCTTTCTTTATAAGAATATGAACACTTTGTCTAATATATAGATGGGGTATTGCCCAATAATGGCACCTGTTCACTTTTGTCGAGGTGTTTATGTACATTTAAGGTTGGCTATGACCAAAACAATTTTAAAAAGTGTAATGGTAGTAATGGAATGATGTTGCCTGCCCAGACGTTGTATTTATTCAGAAATCACTCCACTCTCATCCGTTCTGGTATTTCAGTTCCCAGCTTTTTTTTTATTCAGTAGACTTACATGGGTTTTAAAGCCTCTCACTTTGTTTAAATGTTTTAATTAATTTCAAATAACATAATTCTCTGTGTGACATTAAGCAATTCTCTTAGATGGCACACAAGCTACTTTAAAGAGCGAGGGGAAAATAAACCCCTCCCACTTATGAAGAGGAAAGTTTCTTCCCCTTCTGTCTCCTACGAAGGAGGAAGTTTGAAACCAGGTCAATGAGATGCTTTACATCCGATTTATTTACTGAACATATATACATTAGACATTTATTTCAGTAAACCCATGGTCACTTTACATAAGTACAGCCTTTTACGTCCAGTCACACACCGGTGAGAAGCAGCAGCCAATTGCGTTCAGTGTACTCTCTACGGGAAACATCCGCCCCCTGCGGAGCCTGAATGGGGTGCAGGAAGGGGAGAGACGCCCAGGACAGAGCACCATCCACCACTGGGACATTCATAAACACACTGACAACTGTTGATTAGACATGGAGACATCTGGAAGAATTTACATCCGAAAGAACAAGCATAGAATAGGCTATTCACATTTAATCGCATTAGTCACTAGCAATATCCAGGTTAACCATCAGGGCAAGATTGCAAGTTGTATGTCACACTATTAGGGGTGTGCATTTACGTTCATTTGCTGTTATTCATCATTCACAGAGCATGAACAGGATCACAATGATGAACACATGTAGAAATCACAATATATTTTTAAAAATATCTTTATATCATTTTAATAAAATAAAAAATGTATAAACAATAGCACCAAAATACACTACAACAACTACTGATACTTCCATATTGAATTGCTTTTTACCATTTCCATGCAAAATCCCTTTGTCCATTTATAACCCGAATTAATCACACACACTTCAGTCAGCAATAAGAGAAACTCGTGTTTGCTTTGCTGTGTGGTACATCTCATCACTTCTTCCATCATTGCATCACTGCAAAGCTCCTCAAATGTCCTCGTTCACCCTCTGGAGCTCCAGCCTCCCCCAGAGCATCCTGGGTAGCACCCGCCGCACCTCTTTGTTGCGCAGGCTATAGATCAGCGGGTTGACGCACGGCGGCACCTGCAGGAGCACCAGCAGCATCACGTGCAGCACGCCGGCCGCCCAGTCCGCCGAGCCCTCCGGCGCGATGCTCGTCGCCGTGGCGCCCTCCAGCTCCCCCAGTGCGTCCGTGGTGATCTTCAGCAGCGCCGGCAACAGCTGCAGAAGCAACATGGAGCAGTAGAAGAGAACGGTGTTGCGCGCGCGCTGGTTGAGCTGATGGAAGGGCTGTACGGCGTTGCGCGCCTCCTGGTACATGCGCAGGTAGGAGAAAGAGTAGGAGAACACGCACAGCGCCGTCACCGTGATGCCGGACACCTTCCGGAAAATGGCCACGGCGCGGGGGAAGCCCAGGTGCACCTCCAGCGTGTCCGGTTCGCAGAGGAGCCCTGTTGTGGGCTTGCCCACCAAAGCCCTCTTGTGCCCCAGGCTCATGAGTGTTACGCTTACTGCAGAGACACAGAAGGAGAGCAACCAGGTGAGGCTGGTGGTGAGGTCCAGACGTCTGGAGGTGAGGATGCGCAGGTAGTGGATGGATTTGCACACGTACAGGTACCGCTCCAAAGCCATGCAAGTGATGGTGAGCAGGGTGCAGAAGATGCAGGTGGTGCCGATGAAATACTGGATCAGGCACCAAGCCCCGTAGGGCAGCGTGGTCCTCGTCAGCAGGCAGTGGATGCAGTGGCGGAGCTAGACTTTTATCCTTGGGGTGGCCAGAGGGTGGCCAAAGCTATTTTAGGGGGTCCATAGACTATGACAATGTATATTTACGAAAAGCATTCAATTGCAATCAAAATCTGTAAATGTTATACTTTTCATATCAAGTACATCTTAAACACGCAGGAGATCAGATTTGTGTATGAAATTTGCAGTTTTTTAACAATGTGCAAAATGTACAACATGTAAAAGTAAAAACACAGATGTGCTACTTCTGGCATATCTTACAATCCAAATATACGAAATACGAAAGCTGCTTTCAGCATTCCCTCGATCATTGAGTGACTGTTTTTGAAATAATTAATTCCATTTGAGTAGGCCTACATATTTTCAGTAACTTACATCACTGATACGGTCACACAAGCTTAAGTCGGGGCAAAGAAACCACTGTAGATGTAATGTGTAGTATAATATTTTTCCTAGAAAAGTGTCTTTTTTTACTATTTATGTACAATATGTAAAATTATAATATAATTCATTCATAATATTACCCGCACCTACAAAGTTAAAAAAAAAGAAAGTAAAATGTTTTATAAGCTGCACCGGGCTAAAAGCCGCATATATCTACTGAACTGAACCCATTTAACTGAACTGGGGTGAGTTTCCCAAAACGTTCTTAGCGCTACTTCGTAACCTCGTATGAAATGTACGAGGTTACGAAGTTACTTAGCGCTAAGAACGTTTTGGGAAACTCACCCCTGATCAGTTTCTGAACGGTGCCTGTAGCATTTCACGTGCGACACTTTTTACTGTCAGCCGGTGTTGTGGGGCATTCCGACAACCCTCGTTTATCCGCATAAAGACGCTACAGATTATATTGTCGATTTATGTTTCTATACATAAATAAGAGCTAGGTTTTAATTATCCATCACAGCAAACTGCATTATCTATGTCCAAAGCCACACTGGCTCAAGGGTGTTAATTATTTTAAATAAAATACACACTGGCTATACCGAAGTTCACCTCGGACCACGACATCGCAGTATTACAGCAGTATTATGTCTAAATATCTAGTTAGGACAAAACTAGAGTGCTCAGTGAACTAAGTTATAATCACTGTAACTCCGGAATATCATCTGTAGCGTCTTTATGCGTGTGCAAACGAGGGAACTCGGAATTCGCCACAACACGTTCGTTTGAAAAAAATTCTCCGTCGTGCCTGCTGCTTGCATGTTTTAAATGAAATTGAGCATTGAGTATTATTACCGATTACAAAACGCAACAGGCTCTCAACAAGATGTGCGATGCGGTGACATGTCAGTCATCTGGGGGGGCACTTGGGGTGGCCAATCAGAATTCAGGGGGGTCCAGTGCCACCCCGGCCCCTGCTTTGGCTCCGCCTATGAGTGGATGACCGTGGGACCCTGTGAAAGGATTAGGAACAGGTCACTCAGGATGAGGTTCTTAAGCAAGGCGAAGCGTGGCTCCCAGGATAGATCTTCGGACCGGCCGAGTCTGATAAAAGCGCATCCGTTTATGAGCAGGGAAAAGACGGTAAGTGCCACAAAGACGCAAATCAACGTCAGTACTGCTGTCTCAGACGGAAGGATAGACCGGAAAAGACAGCTTCCTTGGCCCGGCCTGGCTAGACTTTCAAAAGTAGTCGCGTTGTCGGTCTCCGTTAGTTTGATACACGGATCGGTGTGATTGAACCACTTGTCAAAATCCATCGTTGCGCTTGTGTCTCCACCGAGAATAGGGTGCGCAGGAAAAGTTCGTGTGCTAGTCTGTAAGCGTTCTGTTCATTTCTGCGCTTGGTGTGCGTATGGTTTCTTGCGATGTACTTAATTATTTATTTTGATCTGACGTGTGTATGATTTATATGGGATAGGGCTACTCTCCTGAAATAGTTTGATGGTTTACAATTATGTACGTCTTTGTTAGTGTTACGTTGTGCTTTATTACAGTTTTTGACGACTGCTAACGTGTGTTTGTCCAATCTGTAGTCACATTTTCAAAACTCCAACACAGTGAACACAACATCAGTTTTCAGTGGCAATACTATTAGTTCAATTCATGTTGTTATGGCACAAAATGCAGTCATTTTACATGTTTTATAATGCTTAAATTTTCTATACACACAAGGTTATCCAATAACAAAATTCTGGATCGTTTTTGTCTTATTTACAATTGCTTGTACACAGCATGCCAAAAATGAAAACCTAAGGTTCAAAACCTTAAATATCGTATAAAATGCCAAGTTCTGCAAAAACAAAGGCAGCTGAAAAGTTATTACTGTTGTACACATTTTTTGCACATATAGATCAATGAAATAAAATGAAGTACAGTAATGTACCGGGTCAGAGAGGAGCAAATATAACAATTTGTCCTGCAATCTCAAGTGCTGGTTTGGTCCTTCACAAATGCCAGATTGGTCCCTATAACAGTGACCTCCTTCTTTCGTTTTGAATGAACTCTACCAACAACTGGTTCCAGAAGCAGAAATGGAACAGGTGGGAGGAAACACGAGGACATTTGTGATGGGACAATGTAGCATTCTGTCATTCTCATGTCATCACAAACTGGTTTATAGACCATCCAAGAGTGATGTCCCTTTTCCTCCCGCCCTACTCGCCTTTCCTCAACCCCACTAAGGAACTTTTTTCAGTCTAGAGGTGGAAGGTGTATGATCATCGGCCCCATGACCAAATGTCCCTCCTGAATGCAATGGATCCCGGCTGCAGAGACATTTCAGCTGAAGACTGCCAGGGGTGAATAAGGCATACCAAGCTTTTTTTTCCCAGGTCCATGGCAAGGGCCAACACCAGATGTGATGTGGATGAAAACATGTGGCCAACTGCTGAAGGCCGTTTAGATTAGACCTAACAAGACTGTTCAGTTTTGTATTCTATTTTTCCCCCTTGTGTGGCTTTTTTTGTATATGTGTATTTTTTGCACATATGGGACCATGGCTAATTATGTTTACAATTACGATAATTATTTTTTGGGTTAGGCCACAATTTACAGTAATGTCTCTAATACAGTAAAATATACCCTTTACTGTAAAACTGTTACTGACTCCTTTTTTGTCTAATCTACATTCCATATAGTACCTAACAGTAAATATCACTCATTGTGTAGACAGTATGCTCCCAAAAATGTACATTTGAAAAAAAAAGTCCAAATGAAGCGGATTACAGTAAAAATGAGCTGACTAAGAAAACAACAGATGTTACTGTAAAATGTCTGTTTGCTGGGAGAGGGTAAAATATTTAATGTAATACTGTTTCTGTATTGCCATCAAATGTTAGTTTTTTTTACAGTGGTTGTGCAGTGATTGACTATGTTAATCTCGAAAAGAGAATATGTGCTAGTGTTTGAAAGAATGATTGGATACTGAACCAGGTTTGCTGTGTTTTAACAAAGTTGTTTGCATTGTGAAATGCAGAGTTGTTATTTAGTTAAGAAAATGCGCTTTTGAACACGATATTAACTATTTGGCTATTTGTGTGAGGTCAATGTGTTGCTGTGTTTAGAGTTTTGACAATGTATCACAAGTATTGGGAAATGCACGTTAGCAGTCGTCAAAAACTGTAAAGGTTTCCTGTTTATTTACGGCGTGAACGACTTCAAACCATTTAGATGGATGCTATAAGCCGCTTAATGAAGACCAACGTTTTTTTAAGTTAAAATGCTTTAAGAAACATAGCTGACATGATTTTAATGTTATTTAATAGCAATTATATACTACCTTTTACATCGCACTGTCGAAGAGTTTGAGCCACTGTTGAGCTCTGCACTTTCTGTTGGCGGTATCAGCAAAGCGAATATTTCAAAGTGCACGCTCCTCTCTGAGCCATTAGGCTACTGTACACCTGAGATGATACGTTTAAAACGGCACACGTGGTTTCTTATATCTTCTTACGACAAGAGACTTCTTAATTTAAACAGAACAAAAATATGTGTGAACGCTTAAAAAACATAGCCTACTTATTTATGTTGTAATTGTTTTAGGAGGGTTATTTTGCCTTAATTCGCTGTTTACAATGCTGTAAATTTAGGATATTCTCGCAAGACTCACAGGATTGATCTTATACATCTTTAAAAATTATTAAATACAACAAATAATAATGTTGTATGCAAGAAAAGCTTTGTGTAACTTCCTTTCATCTGAGAAAGCACCCAGGATTTGTGTCACTGCCCTGATTACACGGCTTACTCGTACACACGCTCTCGCTTTCATTAAAACATGAAAATAACTTTTTTAACTTTATAAAAACGCATGCACACTGACCTTGTTTTAACAAGAAAAAGTGAATTATCATTCTGATAAATTAAAAATTGTTTCTCATGGTGAGCTCATGGTGAGGGCATAACCTCTAGAGAGATGATCTATGATTTATATGTAAGAACTAGTCTTATTTAATTTTTTTCTTACTGTATTTTCTAAGTTTTTTTTCTAAGTAATTGTTTTTATTTTCCAAGTCATTAATGAAGTCTGGAAAAGTTACAGTTTTGAAATCACATTTGTCTGAGTACCCTATGGTAAAATATGATTCTCTTTCAAAAAGACGGTGCATCTTTCAAATTTTGTCGCTTTTTAATTCCTTTCACGATTTGGATTTGTTTACTGTAAATGTGGTGCAGTTCAAGCTGAATTTGCGAATCTTGAAATTTTCAAAAATAATTTTGTCAAACGTCAGAGTGTGAAGTAGCCTTATATATGGATGCAACAAACAAACAAACAAGAAAAAATGTACTGCATATTCTTTGTTATTATCCTTGTCTGTAGCCATCAGAAAATGGTCCAGATAGCCCTAACTCTTGGCCCACCATTAAGCAACTTCATGGTATTAAGGGGGGCAGTTTCAATGTTGGAAAGGACAGCGGGTTTTGAGGAGGAGTCTAGGTGAGGGGGGGGGGGGGGGGGGGGGTTCCTAGCTAGGCTTCCCTTATTTAGTTTGTACCACGTCTCAAGTTAGCTGCCAGGGTCCAGCTGTTCCCCTTAAGAATGTCTAAGAATAGAGTGAGGAATAAAGGTGGAATATGAAAGAGAGAGAGTGAGTGAGTGAGTGAGTGAGTGAGTGAGTGAGTGAGTGAGTGAGTGAGAGAGTGAGTGAGTGAGAGTGAGCGAGTGAGGGTGAGTCTGTCATCCAGTTGGTGCTGTCAGTCTCCTGCTCATAAGCATGTTGCCTGTGTGTTTTAGCAGCACTAGCACATGCACATGGTGCCAAGCTACACTGAAGTGGGCTCTTGTGATGACAGGTTGCTCAATATCCACTGAATGAGCTAGTTATCCTAACACTGCATGCTGCATGAATGTTTAATTTAGCGTTTATGTGTTTTCATCAAATGCACGCTACTGTTAACATTTGTTTACACTTTAGTAAAATAATAAAAGGGAATGTGCATAATTTGGACCCTTCCAGATACATTTCTGTATTATTATAGGTGCCAGTGTTAAATGGTAAAATGTAATTTTACATTATATGATCCTGATTTGTTCATGAACTCTTTTCAATCATAAAGAATGGGTCTTGATTAAGTTAACTGGGTTAGGTAAGCACATACAGTACTGGATCTAAGTGGTGAAAACACAAAACACTGAAGGTGTGGAAGGAGGAATCACACATAAAAGTATAACCATTAAAAGAGAGTTTCAGAAGAAACTGAAACCAAAATGAGGTTTCATAATTCATTAAAAGAAAACGTGATTCAGTCACATTCCCACTAGAACATGGTTAAGCTATTAAAATGGTCCTTAGTCATTGATAAAAAAAAACAAAACAAAACTCAGGAATTATGAAATGCATGGAAAAATGATGGGAAGTATGAACCGCCAGTGACCTAAACATCTGTCATCACTAGGGTTAGAGTTTCATATTTACAACATCTTCTCTACATAAGTGTGGCTAAAGGAAATACCACTTCATTTTAATATAAGAGTTGTAAATGAGAGTTTTTAATATAAGCCCAGATCACTTCAGCTGTATTGTCAAATTAACATAATTCAAAATTTATTAAATTACTTTTACAGTGTGAGATTTTAATGGGCTATTTTTGCCTAGACATATTGATTTCAATATATAGTGTTGCAAGGTAACAATGCTGTGGATGAAACGTTAAACTTACTTTTCATATTTGCTATGGCAGACATACTAATTAGAATTTGTTATATTTGTTATTATTTGTTATAGTCTCTGGATGAAGATGCATTTGCAAATCCACTGAATCTTTATCTAAGATTACCACATTCAATCAGACAGCATTAATGGGCACGTGCAGAAGGAGACCAACAACAGACAAACAACTCTTTTGCTGAACAATATTAAATTAAATAAACAATTAAGTATTGTTGAGGACCAACGCTCCTGTGATGACGTGTTTCATGTGAACCTTCACTTGATAGCAGAACTGCAGTGAAACCTAGCAGCAGCTCCAGAGACGCTGGGAAGCTCCTGTATGGACAGCTGGAGTGATTGGTAGATATGGTGAAGAGATACAAGCATGTGTGTAATGCCACACATCATGGCCCTCTACCACTGTGTTGCATGAATGTGTGTGTGTGTGTGTGTGTGTGTGTGTGTGTGTGTGTGTGTGTGTGTGTGTGTGTGTGTGTGTGTGTGGGTGTGTGTGTGGTTGTGTGTGTGGGTGTGTGTGTGTGTGGGTGTGTGTGTGGTTGTGTGTGTGGGTGTGTGTGTGTGTGTGTACATGGGTGTGTGTGTGTGTGTGTGTGTGTGTGTGTGTGTGTGTGTGTGTGTGGTTGTGTGTGTGGGTGTGTGTGTGTACATGTGTGTGTGTGTGTGTGTATGTGTGTGTGTGTGTGTGTGTGTGTGTGTGTGTGTGTGTGTGTGTGTGTGTGTGTGGGTGTGTGTGTGTACATGTGTGTGTGTACATGTGTGTGTGTGTGTGTGTGTGTGTGTACATGTGTGTGTGTGATGGCTAGTGTCCATCTGCTACTGGAATCTGCATTTATCCTCTGCTAAAATAACCTCTTAGTGCCCCTCACCCGCTTTTTTTTTTTTGATAAATGGCATAGGGGTCCTTGTCTTGTCCTTTATCTAAATATGGGGCAATGAAGAGTTCTCAGTGGAGGCGATGAGCAATGTGATAAAGCAAGATGCAAGAGAGGGGTGGTGCTTTGATGTAGCCAGGCCAGACATTGGTCAATAGTTCCCAGATTCAAGCTTCTTACCCAATCCCAAATGTTTAGGAAAAGGTAGACTTAATGGGTGGATATTTATTGGGTGCACATCCCTGGTTAACCTGTGAGACAAACAGATCCTGTTCTTTGTTTTGATCTCCTCTGATATATACGGTGACCAGGCCTTCACCATGGTAAGATCACTTTGGTTTACAGCATACTGGAGTTCTTAGAAATGGATGAGGAGCTTTTAGAATAATTAGAGCAGATATAAAATAATTACATTTAAAATGTGTTTTTCCCTTTGAGATGGTTGTCAAGGTACTGAATGAGAGCATAGGATGGTCATGAACATTTTGAACAGGATCTTGTTTTGGAGATTGTGTTACATTTGAAAGGTTCTTCTTCGTGCATTATTTTCTAGTTAGTTGCTTTGTAATGTGCCCCCAGAACATTTATATCCTGTCCTGAATATTCAACATTGGTCCTCTCCATTCCTGTATTGTCTTTGTGCTGAGAGTATAGGTGCTTATTTGTGCTATCGTGGTGGAGGATCACATTTTATTTAGGTGTTGTTCATATATGTGTATATATACATTTTCTTGTGATGCTCAAACATGTACTGATAACATTGTGTGAGATCATGAGGGTGGAGACATTATACATTGATATGCTACCATAACTCCAGAGAAGAGTGTTGGATTGTTCTGTAAGCTCTTCTCTTCATGTAATGCAAACATGGGGACAACGTTAGTATAATTGCATCTTCCATTTTTAGCTTGAGAATAACTTGGTAAACAGAGGAACAATAGTGAAGGTTAGTGTCCTCTTGACCAGCAATGTGATCCAGACACTCAGTTTTACTTTCATCCTGTTTAAATGCTGTCTGCAAGGAAAATATTCTGGAAAGTCCTGCTTTTGAACCCAAAATTGATTTTTATTGTGTAATTTTGTTGGTTGGTGTGTGTGTGAGAGAGAGAAAGAAAGAGAGATAGAAAGAGAAAGGGAGAAAGAGATGTAGAGAAAAGAAGAAACAGAAGGAGGGGGTATACTTTGACATTTGTGCTGTGAATTGCGGAGATGATAGACAAGAGCACATATGATAGGATGGAGCATTATCTTAATGCCAGCCTACTCCTGTGACAGTCCTCAGCTGGCTGCGGTATTAATTAGAGCTATATTAGGGTGCTGAATAAACACTTGAAGCATGGAGTTATAATCTCTGGCTTTTTTGATCCCATGTATATTGAGGGATTCCTAATCTTATAACACATGATACTCTCTGGTTTATATAAGAAACTCCAAAGGAAAATAATCTATAAGTATATGTCATTATGAAGCAAGTAAAAATGAGGATGAAACGATATCTAACCATGCCAGTTTAGGCAGATTAGAGAATGTATGGAGGTTTATTGGGTGGCTAACATAACCTTCAGGTGTTAATGATCTGTTAGATGTATGGATGTAGTGTAGCGCCACTGTGTAATTAGGTCCATTGAATCTGATTGTAATGGTCATGCTCTGCACCACGAGAAACCTTGACTGAGAGCGTAATATGTCACCTTGGTACACCTTTGAAATTATTGGATTCAGGAACTACATATTTGAAGTATGTTTGTACAATATGAGAGCTGATTTCTCATTTGCCATATTCAGTGTTACAGAATAATTGATTAAAATATATTTTATTCCATTTAAATGTTCCACAATGTTTTGAATTACAGGTTTATACCACTGGGCACCTGTAGTGATTAAGATCAGTGCTTATTCATCTTATAGCGCTATACCCATTAGTTGTGAGAGCAGTGGGTTTATATCAGAAGAGTAACCAGCCAGTATTACAAGTTTCAATCAGAAGCTCAAACTCCATGCATCTTTTGGTAGATATTCTCTCTCTCTCTCTCTCTCTCTCCCCCCCCCCCCCCCCCCCCCCTCTATAGCCGACTGAAGCCCAGACTGATGCACGCTCCTTCCTCAGTGATGAGATGATTGCTGGTGAGAATATCAGCATTATTTTAGCTCTCCGTCTGACATGATGAAAGAAGGCAGAAAATTTTATATTTTATTACAATTTATTCTTTACTAAGATTACCTAAAAGGTTCATAGAGGATGTAAATGGAATAAATCAGTATATTTGTGCATATGACAACAATACTGAGGACACATTATTTACCACCTCTATCTCCATCATCACTTAAAATAAAAACAGATCCCCATCTCATAATTTACAGTTCGCTCATGGCCTAAAAATATGGCATCGGAGTGCCTTGTATATTTTGTCATGATATGACCTGATATTTCTTACTACAGAGTTCAAGGCTGCCTTCGACATGTTCGATACTGATGGTGGCGGTGACATCAGCACCAAAGAGTTGGGAACCGTGATGAGGATGCTGGGTCAGAACCCGAGCAGAGAGGAACTGGATGCCATCATTGAGGAGGTTGATGAGGACGGTATGTTTTTAATGCAGAAATCGGGTACCAACCCTGTGCAGATCTAGGAGACCCCAAACCCCCAGCACCTGTTCTTCATGCGCAGGGTTAATTACACCCTTTACATTCTATCCCCTCTCCATCATCATGAAATGAGCGTGATGTGTTGTCCAAGGGAGCGGCACCATCGACTTCGAGGAGTTCCTGGTCATGATGGTGCAGCAGTTAAAGGAGGACCAGGCGGGCAAGAGCGAGGAAGAGCTGTCTGAATGCTTCCGCGTGTTCGACAAGTACGTCACTCACAACAATAACAGTAGAGGTCACTGTGTTGACCTGTCCAGTTCATTCAGAAAGGGGAGCACCGTTAGAGAGATCCGTATATCTTAGGATATGATCCAATCCAGTGGCAAACATTCAGTCTGATATCCTGTGCCCATCAAGGCATATAGCTGTGTGCTAGAACAGCAAAGTACTGTACTATGTTTATAGGTAACAAAATGTACTGTTTGTTGTTTTGAAAACAAACATAAAGGCATATAGAAGCTTGCTTTTGAGCTTATATGGCTTTTGTCTCATATACATCATCGATGTTCAATACATACAGCAGGTTTTGTAGCACTGCCCTCAGAGAATATATCTGACTATCTTAGATTCAGAGAATAAATTTGACCATCTTAGATTCAGAGAATATATCTGACTATCTTAGATTCAGAGAATAAATCTGACCATCTTAGATTTAGAGAATACATCTGACTATCTTAGAATCAGAGAATAAATCTGACCATCTTAGATTCAGAGAATAAATCCGACTATCCTAGATCCTAAATAGATAGACAAAAAGGACGAAAGACAAACAAGTTAGAAAAACAGCACTTCAGTATTGTAATCATATAATTTTGCTGAATTACATCTAAGTAGTAGCAGATGACTGAAGTCAAGTCAAGATAACTTTATTGTCAAAAATCTATGTAACAAGGTTAACACAGAAGTTTGAAATTGCGTTTGGCCAGTTCCAATGTGCAGTTTAGCAACATATATTGATAATCACTCACTAACTCACTTACACACACACACATACACACACAAGCAGTGCAAATTAACATACTGTTACAGAATATTAACATAGTAATACACACACACACGCACACACACACACACACACACTCACATACACACACACACACACAGTGTGCAGTAAAAAAACAAAGGCTAGACACACACACACACACACACACACACACACAGTATGCAGTAAAAGGGCTAAAATACTAGACAATAGGTAGGTATACATACATACACATAGCAGCAGAAAGGACAGTCAGTGGTCAAGTAGTTGGATGTAATATGTCTAGATCCGTGGCGAAGTTAACTCCTGATATGTCCTTTGTACTGCTATGGTCTCTCAGTCCAAGTAATGTACTCCAGTTGTACTTGATTCTTGAAGGAGATTTTGACGATAAAGACAACGTATTTAACACAAAAAGCACATCGCTATCGGGAGCTAGCATGGCCGCCCAGTACCATCTTTAATCACTCCCTATTAATGTTCGTCGTTCAAAAGCTTTGTGGAAAGGACATGTAGGTCTCCCTGTTTTAAAAGACTCTCAATTGATTATAGAAACAGGCTCCTTACACAGATAATGAAAATAGCTTGTTTACTTGCAAATAGCTTGTTCTTGTAAACTGAAATACATTTATTTGAAGGCACATTTAATAAGGTTATCTCGAGTGAAAATGTTGCCATAGCCCACATTCCACAATAACAGCGTCTCATTTTGTTTAATAAACCTTAATTAGGGAGCTAATTTATTTAAAATGTCTCTAAATATGTATCTTGCTGAATGAAAGTTTAATTATGAAACCTGAGTACACAACATTTTACATTAAAAATAGCATTCCAGTCTACCATTAACAAAAATCTAGAAATATCAGCAACTAAACTGTTTAATTTTTAAGCCTGAAATTGTATTTTTTTCATTACTGTGATGTATATTTAGATTTTAAATAAGCAATTTCAGGGGTTCTGGTTTGATTAAGATTCTGGTTTGATGAGCTTGACTGCCCTCTTTGGTCACCATAATACACAGGAATGGAGACGGCTTCATTGACCGTGAAGAGTTTGGTGACATCCTGCGTACCACTGGGGAACCAGTGACAGAGGAGGAGATCGATGAGCTTATGACAGATGGAGACACGAATAAAGATGGCAAAATTGACTTTGATGGTAAAGACTGTTCACAGTCATAGCCAGTACTCTTCTTTCTTTATTTTTATTTTTTGACATTTTAATTTTTCTTCTGATTATACAGATTGCTGTTTTTCTTTATCTTGTTCTCATTCTTTCTGCACAATTCTGTGATATTGCAGAAAAAAAATTATTATGAGGTCAAACATAATGTGTTTGAAAGTTGTTTTACAATAATTTCATAACATCTTTGTAATTTTCTTCTTTTATTTTTGTCCTAGAGTTTCTAAAAATGATGGAGAACATTCAATAAAGATTCCACATTCCATCCTTTTATCTCTGATCCTCAAATAATGAAAAAACAAACATTGGGGAAGACAATATGGAAGAAAGTCAGTCCCATGGAGAGGTTATAGAAGAAGGCTTATACCACAGACAATAAGAATATGGACTGAGACCACAGGCAATATCCTTCTGGAACTCTTTTGGCCTGTGGAAATATCTATAAATAACGATCCAAACCTTTTAAGTGGAAGTAACTGTGGCTGTAAACCACACCCACCCACCCCTCTTCAGACCCCAGCTGTCCCCCTGTGTCCCAGCTCCTTCTTAAGACATGATCTCCCACCTCTTCAAACCTCCTGCCTACATTTTCCTATTTGCTCCACCCTGTAGTGTTAAATAATAAAACAGCCTCAGTTTGCCTTTATGTCTTGTTGTCATGGTAAAAAAAAGTCCATCCCTCTATCGATCATAGCTCATATTTTTGTGGATTGCATGAAAACCCGTTTATACTCAGTTATTCTATTTTGACAAAGTGGTTGACATATTTGCTGCTTCTGTAATGTATGCTTTACCTTATGACAAACATTTCATGTGGCTAAACTCTTGAGAAGCGTCTAAGTGGCACTCTCATGTGCATTCTCAGCTGCAGCTAGAGAACACTTCGAAAGAGGCTGAATATCCTGTTTCTAGAAACCTATTCCTGAGTCGAAGGTGATCGAGCACCCCTCCCACCTCTTTCACTCCCTCACTCTCCAGAAGCTCCAGCCCAGCCCTGCAGGGCTTTTGGATGGTGATGTTCCCTCTGTCGTGCTGTCCTGAGCAGCTCTGCGTTTCGTCCAGTGTTTCTCTGCTTCTTCCCCACACATACTTACCTACTTACACTGGAGATGCTTTGGGGATCTTCACTTTGCATATGACCATGTGAAGAGATTACAGCTCATCTCTTCGCAAAAGAGCACACTGGACACAACATAACAGGAACAGCACACTGGACACAACATAACAGCAACAGCACACTGGACACAACATAACAGCAACAGCACACTGGACACAACATAACAGCAACAGCACACTGGACACAACATAACAGCAACAGCATAAACCGTTGAGACAATTTTCATCCAAGACAAGAAGAGTGGAGGAAAAAAACAGTCATATTTGCTCTGGTGGTTCTTCAAGCTGACGATCCGTACGATCCTTTGACACTTCGAGGTCTTAAACTGACGTGGGAGGTGACTCGAACACCATACCAGTGCAGTAATTGCAAGCTCCAGAATGGTGATGCCAAAGTGAGACATCACAAGCCAAATGCAACACTCAGGAGCGTCCCGGGACTCTTGATGAGCGAGTGTTGGGCTTAAGAGCAGGGTGCCATTGCTCCTGTTGAGAAAACCACCTTCAAATTCTCCATTTAAAACACTGTGCTTCTGGTGTGGGGCATAGAGTGCTTTATCTCCTCCCTTTCCTCACCCCATTTTTAAGCAACTGTTGAAACCCTCCCCGCACCACACTCAACACACAAGCACAGACACACACCACAAGTCTTCCCTCCTTACATTTCTCCAATCCGCGTCCTTAATGTTTCTTCACTCAGGAAACATGCACCATACATGGAGTGTCAGGTCTGGGCTGTCTGGGATATGGGCTACCTGAACTGCTTTTTTTGTTTTTTGTTTTGGAAAGGGCGGAGCATATCTTGAGACACCCTCGCACCGCTCAGGATCGTTTTGCTATTCAGGGAACATTGACGTTCTGCACGACAGCACTTTTCTTCTGGGGTTTACGGTTTCATGCTTGTGACATGGGGTTAAGCACCTCCCCTGAGTTAATCTTCAGCCAAAGAATATTCTACTCAGGGTGTTATTCGCGTGAATTTCAGTCAAAATGCTTTAAAGAAAATACATTCCATAATTTTAAAAAAGGATCTAACAGACCACTATTAATAAGTCTGGTCAGTGTCAAAAGAAGACTTTTCAGCATAAAAATATTTTTCCATCTTCCTTCTATGGTGGATAGTTCTTAGCTTGCATATATTATATATATATAGTTCTTAGCTTGCATATACTGGTGCAGTTGCATCGTGTAATTTCTTGATTTAGTTGTAAACATATTCCACGCCATTTGTCACCTCTGAATGGAGCACTTGTAGTAAGACGTTGTAACTTGGGTCTCATGGAATAATTATTGTTAGGTCAGAACTTTTACCACAGTTATTACCACAACTTCTGCATCTTAAGCTCCTCGTTTTATGGTATTTTTCTGCAGGAAGACA
This sequence comes from Brachyhypopomus gauderio, assembly GCF_052324685.1. NCBI lineage: Eukaryota > Metazoa > Chordata > Actinopteri > Gymnotiformes > Hypopomidae > Brachyhypopomus > Brachyhypopomus gauderio. Next base: position 482,169 of record NC_135231.1, on the reverse strand, counting down.
AAAAATTTATGGTCTTAAAATTTCCCTGTCAAAACGAGATCTGCCGTTTTACAGGATACCATTGGCCTGACAGTGCCTCAGAACCCTAAAAGTTCAACATTCTAATTCTGGGAGGGCTGTGAATGCAAAGGGGCGTGTCTTCGGTGACCTGTTTAAAGTGTGTCTGAACTCTCACTTGACGTCTAGTCTATCTGTTGAGGTGCACACGGATTGACCACTCCTTTGGGCTTGTTTGGTGGATAATAGTGGGAAAAACTAATCCACAGACATGGTAAGAGATCAAATAATCCTGTTAATTAAAGCATGAAAGCAGAAAAATATATAACTCTATACTAATGCTAGCGGTATACAACCAAATATTTGCTATTCAAATTACATATTTAAAGTATCTAAGTAATTCATGAAAGTTTAATGACGAGGCATGGACATATTCAGTACATTGGATTATCTAAAATTAATCTTACAATTACTTAAAAACTGAATGAAGACGTTATGAAGAATGAAGAATGAGGAATATTCGTGCAATTTAAACTATCTCAGGAGATATTGAATAGACGTGTTATGCATGAAAACATTCATACTATTTAGACCCGCTTTACAGAAAAAAAACTGTCTAGCCTTATTTTTAGCCCTGCAGGCTAACACGATTTCTTCAAGATCATGTGTGTAATTCATAATGTCTTTTGCATGTGAGCAGCAGTTATTAGTAGTTTAGAACAACATTAGTTAGTTGTATTTGAACAGTCATTATTTTTTGCGGTTATAATGTAGCAGCATGGAAAGCCAAACTGGCGGGGAGCCAGTAAACTTGGAGACGGATGGTGACCCGCTATCTGATCCGGAGTCCGTCAGCAGTGTTTGTGTGGCCGAATTACATGCTTAGGCGACACATTCCGCGAGTTATATTTCGGAATTACCATGTAGAGTCACTGTCCGGGGAGATAACCTGCTGATCCTTAAAATAGAAGTAATGCACCAACTGCAGTGCGCAACTGCATGGAAAAGGCCTCCGCGTTTTAAATCAACGGAGGGACCGCAATAAAGTTTATATATAAACTAAAATGGTAACAATAAAAATAACCAATTATCTCGTCGATGTATGGTGGCAAGGAAATATGATTACGGAATAATATTAATTGCACATTTTAAGCAGCTGTTGTGTTTCGTAGACTGACGCGCAACAGGAGGCCCGCTCCTACTTGAGCGAGGAGATGCTTGCCGGTAAGAGTGCGATAAAAAATTACAAACATTACTTTATAATTTGTCCAATTTATACATAATAAATATGTACAAAATATTGCATTTCTGTAATAATTTTTAAGTTCTCTGATTGACAGAGTTCAAGGCTGCCTTCGACATGTTCGACACCGATGGTGGCGGCGACATCAGCACCAAAGAGTTGGGTACCGTGATGAGGATGCTGGGTCAGAACCCAACAAGAGAGGAGTTAGCTGAGATTATAGAAGAGGTCGATGAAGACGGTACGTGGAATCATCCGTGGACATTTGTGCATCCATATGAATGAATCCAAAATGATTATACACCGACAAGAATGTTATAAAATGTAAAAAATATTTTATAAAATGTATATAAATCTTAGGCAGCGGAACTATCGACTTTGAGGAGTTCTTGGTCATGATGGTGAGATTGCTAAAGGAGGACCAGGCCGGCAAGAGCGAGGAAGAGTTGGCAGAGTGCTTCCGCGTGTTCGACAAGTACGTCACTTAAGACGCTCGTGCGCACTTTACTTCGAAAACGACACCACGACGATCCAGTACCCGACACGTTTTTTGTCCACAGGAACGCTGACGGCTACATCGACAGAGATGAGTTTGCCGAGATCATCCGCAGTACTGGTGAGGCTATCACAGAAGATGAGATCGATGAGCTTCTGAAAGACGGAGACAAGAACGCAGATGGCATGCTGGACTTTGACGGTACGTTGCTTGGTGCATAGTAAAGCGTCACTGAAAGTAATGCCTTTTTAAAAAGTCTGTGCGTTGTACATGATATATTAATGATGCTTATACCATGGGAAATATTTATACATTATGAAAGATGACATAAAAATGCATCACTTAAATTGGAGGATCGCACCAATTTAATTGCTCACTATGATGCTTCGTTTTATTTTATTTTTTAGAATTCCTCAAGATGATGGAGAATGTGCAGTAAAACAGAGACTCATGGACATTCCTGTCCCCCTTAACCCCAGTCAACTCAAACCATAACCCTCCCTTTTGTCCGACATATGGTCCGATGCCACTCCTCCACCATCTTGATAAAGCCATGCCGCTTCAACAGACATACAGACAGGCACCCTGGTGGGGTTTGCCAAGGTTCAGCACACAACGATTGCAATTCTGAGGTTCGGTTGACCCACATGTTCCTGCAAGTCCAGAAGAGCCAAGCTGTGATATGTGGTTCCCAACACCGTCACATGGCGGTGCTCAGAACATCGAGAACACATATTGTGGTAGACCCCACATTACTGGGCGTTTTAGTCTAGACTTAGACTAGATCAGCAGCATGTTATCGCTGCTTAGACCAAGGCTAAAACCATAACCCATCATTGTATTTAAGAACAAATGCTTGAAATAATGGAATAAAAAATCCAAAAACATGCTTGTGTTTAGTTGGTCTAATGTTTAGATCTGTAAGCTATTGTTCTGAGGAATATATCAATAAAGTTTTTTTTTCTTTTTTTCTTTCCCAGTGTCATTGAACAAATTACTACTTATAGTACAGACAGACAGATAAACAGACAGACAGACATAGATCAACTTTTCCCTTTTGTCCCAGCTCAATACATGACATACTGGTTATTGAGGCTTATTGAAAGGGGCAGTATTTTTTGCACAGTGATCTTTCTTCAAGTTATGAAACAGCCATGTTACTGCCACCTATGGCGCATTTCCACTAGGGCCTGCTTGGCGCGGTACGGTTCGATACGGGTCGCTTCGCAACGGAACGGTACGGTCGCGTTGTGTTTCCATTACAATGGTGAACCACCCCAATGTGGGTGGAGTCGCTGTTGGCGCGCGGGTTGTAGTGTCGTGACATCATTTGTATGCGACCACAACACCGGCACAACACCCCTTAACAAATAGCATTATTGTATCTTATTTATCTTTATCTTCATTATTGTATGTGGTTGCTCTAATTATTGATAATAATTTGGTATTACTCAAACAGGCTGAACACACCCTGCATAAAAAGCATCAGTCATACAATCAAATGAAATCAAACTTTATTATGAAATATAGATATTTAAAGTACAACATATGTAAATAATATAGTTATAGTTTTAAAAAGTGCAAAAAGCAAATATATACGTATAGCTTTATATGAAATAAATATTTATAGTACTACAAGCAACATTTTGTGTGCTTTTACTGGCGTCTGTCTCGCATGGTGTTCACAAGTTCGCCAAGCACCCCGAGGAAAGCCCGGTTGAAGGAAACATTTTCCGCCAACTCCGCTCGCCTCGTCAGTGGAAGGGGAATCTTGAACGTAAAAAATAACAAATATTAAACACAAGCATTCCCGTGAAAGCAACAACAATATAGCGTAACTGCACAAAATGTGTAGCACGTCATCGCTGCTATGGCTACAGCTAACTAGCAACTAGCAAGGCTAAGAGCTAGCTATTGTACAGTAGTGACTGTGGTGGTAACATTAACTACAAACACAGCTCTAAATTCCTGCGTTTACAATAGATGCGTTCATATTACGTTCATATTACATCTTTTACGAGCCTAGTAGTAAAACTGTGAAATCACAATACACTCACCATTCTCCGTGGCCTCCAGCACCGACATCGCCGTGTCCAGCACGTTTTCTCTTCCGTTACTGGCTGGCCGGTGACCGTATATGACATCCATTTGCTGGAACCATTTCCAGTCTTTGCGGTTTGCTCCGCTGCGTCCGTTATGGTCCTTCACCGCCCGGTAATCGCGTTAAGCTTTTTTAGCTTGGACCGACCGGCACTGCTGAACGGACCGCTGGTAGCCATGAGTGGCCATTAGCGCGGAAACCTCGCTAAAAACCTTTACATTTCTAGTGGCCCCGTCCAGTTCGCCCTGGATTTTTTATCGCTGATTATTAACAGAAAGGTTTGTACGTCGGCGTTTGACCAGGGAACAGACTTCGCTCCTTGGGTTTTAAAAATGGCTGAGGAGTCCATAGCATAGCGGAGGAGTCGCTCTCCTGACGCAACCTGTGACGACACTCCCTGGCCAATCAGTGTCATGCTGTCCCTCCACGTCACAGAACTGTACCGCTTCGGAACGGTTAGAACCTCGAGCGAGTCGGTACGAAAAAAGTACCCAAAGGGGCCGGCTAAACGGGTCCTGGTACTAATGGAAACACTCACAAACCGTCGGGAATCGAACCGTACCGTGCCAAGCAGGCCCTAGTGGAAATGCGCCATAAGTAATCTAGTTGTTTAGAATTTAGAAACCCTTATTAGTCCCGCAGCAGGGAAATTCAGAATTGTCCTCTGCATTTAACGCATCTATGCTGTACATACACACTAGTGTACACACATGCCCAGAGCAGTGGGCAGGCCTAGCCCTGGAAAGCTAAACTGCTTTTAAGTGAAACCTTGATGATTGCTTTTGATACACACACACAGAGAGAGAGAGAGAGAGAGAACAAGTGAGCATGCAAAAGAGAAAGGTAGTAAAATCATAGTATACTATACAAGTTTTCCAGAGACAGTCCTTTAGACGTCCTTCAACAAATGTGAAAGCAAAGTGGAAGTTCCTAGAGTACATATATGCTGAGTGAGCCCATTTCCTGCATTATTAGTAACATTATCAGAGTTCCACTTGTGAATTATTAGGGGCTGATGACCTAGTTCAGATTCTGTGAAATGTCAATATTGGGGAGAGAATTCTAAGAAATCTATTTGTAAGCCTTTTAATTGAGAACACATATTAGACAAACATTTTCTTCGTGCTTTAAATGTGTATTTTATTGGTTAGTTGTAAAACAAGATCTACAGTATTTTACTGAGACACTCACCAGTAAGTAGACTAATATGATCAATGTTTCTTTCCAATTTCAAATTTAATTTTTCGGTAAAAAAAGAAAGAAAAAACTGAGAAAAATACTTCCAATTTAAAATAAACAGACATATTCTTCCAACATGGACAGGTTTACACGCAAGTCATTGACCACAGACATGCTTAACATTTTAACTTCCAGCACATCCTATGTGATGGTTTAGGAGCCATAATTTGCCTCATCAAACGCTTTGCGCGCTCTCTTTAGCTCTTCGTTCATCGTCAGTAGATCTTTGACCCTGGCAAACTTTCTTGGATCTTTCCGAATGAGGAAAACTATATCCTCCACCTGAACACGTCCTTGACGTCCAATGGACATTGCTTTGTGGGTCATCTCCGTAATGAACTCGATCACCAGATCCTCGAGTATGTCCACTGACTCAGTGTAAGGATTCTGGTCGTCTCCAAAGCCATACATCATGCAGCGAAGTTCTTTCGAGAAAAGCCTCTTTCTTTTCCCATGACCTGAATCTATGCCATTCCCACCATCATCCACATCCTCGTCAAATCCTGGATCGTCATCTTCTTCCGCCATATTTGTGCTAGGAACGGCTATAATTACGGTTGCCTTTCAAAACGTAAAAAGAACCAACAATAACGGTTAGTTAAAAACACAGAATAATACAGTGTCTGTACTCAAACAACCAATACTATAAAAGAAACGTGTGCCGTTTGATGAAGCATAAGTAACTTACCAAATTTCAGTGTAAACAATGCACTGACTTCAGTCACACACACACACACTGGCGCTGTGGTAGGAAACGCCGCTAGCTAACGACCCACTTCCGGCTGCACTTAGGTGAGCTGCTGTGAACAGCGCCACCTACAGCGCGGGGTGTACACAAAATACAACGCGACTGACGGTTTCAACGTGACCACTCCATAAAAAAGTCTATAAAAATCCTAATTACTAAAACCAAAATACAGACAATAACAGAACCATTTCTGAATTTCAATTAGAATTTATTAGAGATCGGTTTTTAATAGTAGGCGATGTTTTTTATAGTTAAAGTTTCAGGATTCCCGGCGTGCACCGCATGTCCACGTCAGAACAACGTAGCCGCTGCTAGTGGAGCGGAGCGACGCTACAACATGGACCCTGTCCACACCGGTACCTACGTGTCATATATCCGCATCAGTAGCTGCTTTTAGTGTTCCGTAGAAGAGAACAGTTATGGTAACATAATTGTGTTACTGCAACCAGTTTCTTATTGTACAGGAAAATGTCACAAGCGAGGTAAGAACATCTGCTCAAATAGGTGATGTTGATCAGATAGGTGGACAACACTTTCAGTCCTTGATCAGATCGTTGACTACATTACACTGTTTCAGAGAATGACAAACGCAACTGCAGCACTGGACATTTTATCTTTTCGCTTTCTTGCTATCGACGGTCAGCTTCACACATCTGCGTACAAAGTTGTCTAGCTACCATTCTAGTTAATGTCATCAGTTTGGTAACACTGTTGTATGTGGCTGATCGTGTTGCAGAGTTCAAATCAACAGGTTAGATGGATTATCTTCGGCTGTCGTGGTGGTTCTTACAGTTGCCTTCTTGTGTTAGTTAGACATCGGACTCTTACCCGGAAACCCTGGAAGTGCCCAGACCGAGGGTGCCATCATGACATGCCCCCTGCCCATCGCCTTGCGCGCTCTCCGCAATGTGGGCCTTGTCGTTTTCTACTATATCTTCTCTATTGGAATCACTTTCTACAACAAATGGCTCATGAAGGTGAGGCATATGCAATTTCCTCACGTTTTCCTTCTTTCTTTACTCTGTTCTTGATGGGAGTCATATTTTCAGTTGTACTCAGTGTGTGTGTGTATGGATCTCTGTGTCTCCATCACTCTCCCCATGTTCCTAGGGTTTCCATTTCCCGTTGTTCATGACGCTGGCTCATCTCACCATTATATTTTGCCTGTCTGCGTTGACTCGCCGCGCCATGCAGTGCTGGACACGGAAGCCCAGAGTCACTCTCAGCTGGAAAGAGTACCTCTACAAGGTGGCACCAACAGGTTAGATAAACGCACATGCTGGTTGTATTTTTCTGGAATATAAACTCGCATTCGCTCATATTTCGCTCGCTCATAAAACGGTGGTTGAGGTAGGTATGATAAGATAACTGACCTTATCGCACTGAGTGTATACAGGGCAGAAGTCCAAGCCAATCTATGTGACTATGTGGCATGTTTAGGAGTTGTTAATCTACCGACAGCTTTTGGTTTTGCAGTCTGAAGAATGTTGTCTGGTTTCAGCATAATTACACATCAAATGGCAATACCTGGCATGGCCAACAACCTTATTTTTGTGTCCATTAATTAAAATTTTGTCTCCAAAAGCTACACATCTGTATTTACATCTGTGACAGCTGCCAGCAGTTTTGAAAAGCTGTTTAACATCTTCAACATCTTTTAACTTTCAGCACTGGCAACTGCACTAGACATTGGCTTATCCAATTGGAGCTTCCTTTTTATTACTATCAGTCTGTGAGTATGACTTTGCAAGTATGCTTATGTCCTGAGGGGGACAGAGAGAGTAAACCAGTCGCTCAGCCTTTTATATAATGAATAAGGATAAAACATCACGGACATTGTGGAAAGGTCTCATCAGCTTGTGTCTCCTGCAGGTACACAATGACCAAGTCTTCAGCCGTCCTTTTCATCTTGTTTTTCTCCCTGGTCTTCAAACTGGAGGAACCGGTGAGATGAGACCTTTATTTGACTTGCATTGCTCCATTGAAAGCTCCAGTGTTTTAGTGCAGACATTTCTTGATGTCGTGGATATCTGACGTCTTGATCTCACTCCTCACTGGAGAGGGATTCGGTTCATGGGGGCTATTGTTACCCACCGGTATGTCTAAAGCATGCCAGCACAGGGTTACCAGTAAGGGAACATCTCAGCATACTGAGAGTACTGCTCCTTCACATGTGACTTAAAGATCTGAAGCACTCTGCTGTCTTTTCCAATTAAAGTCAGGCCAGTGGGCATTTACACCTATGAGTACAGATTCTAAAAGTGTTTGGTGAAGTTAGAGATCTGATTCATATTTGTTATAGCCTAATAGATTAATATTATTATGATTCATTTTATCAGATACAGTACTTTATACTTTAAACTCTACAATTACAAATATTACACCTTGAATTTCTGAGAAGGGGTTTTATTCAGGGTTATGGGCACATTTGCCCTAGAATTTCTGAAACCAATTATCTTGGCTATTTATATTTCATGAGAAAGTGTGCTATTCATTGTTCTTAGTGTACTGTACAATCACTACAATTCACACTGAATGTTTGGTGGCCCACTTCCTCTTCAGCTTAAGCAATGACATTGAAAACATTATTGTGAAAGAGGCTTAAATGCTTCACAGCTTGAGGCCTCAGCTCACACTGTGAAGATTAGAGTTTTAGGGCACTTTTACCAGAGGGTCTACTTTGCTATTAATACTAATGGCTTTCTGGAAAATGTCAAAAACAGGTACTTGGAGCTCTGCATTCCATGGACGTGAAGTGCAGTAGTCGTGTGGTAAAATCATGATTGAAGGCATGCAGGTGTTCTCCTGCTGAATTGGTGTTACGATGTTATGAAGTTTTCTTTCATCATTTCGTTTTGACAGAACCTGTTTCTGATCCTGGTGGTGGTGCTGATAGCAGGGGGCCTGTTCATGTTCACACTCAAGTCCACGCAGTTTAACACGGAGGGCTTCATCATGGTACTGCTGGCCTCTTTCATCGGGGGGATCCGCTGGACCCTCACTCAGGTCCTCATGCAGAAAGCAGAGCTCGGTCAGTATGAGCCACTCACAGGGATGAGGGACACTAGAACTTTGTTTGTTTGATTGACCATTCTTTAATGACCCAATTATAAACACGTTTGTGTTGTTTCTTTTAGAATGTGTACGTTCTGTCTTCTAATGCCTTCCTACAGGGCTCCAGAACCCCGTTGACACCATGTATCACCTGCAGCCGCTCATGTTTTTGGGTCTGTTTCCCCTTTTTGTTCTGAACGAGGGTAAGTCAGGTAGTTTCTCTTCCTTATTCAGGCTTTAATAGTTGCTTCTGAAGTATTGTATCTCCACTCACGTGTGTGTGTGTGTGTGTCTCTGTCTGTGTGTGTGTGTGTGTGTGTGTGTGTCTCTGTCTGTGTGTGTGTGTGTGTGTGTTTGAATGAATGAATGAGCAGGGCTGAGTCTGTGCACCACAGACAAGCTGTTCCGGGTGAGTGAGCTCCAGCCGCTGCTCTCCTCTGTCCTGGCGCTGGCTGTGGGCGGCTCCCTGGCGTTTGGACTGGGTTTGTCAGAGTTCCTGTTGGTCTCCCGCACCTCCAGCCTCACGCTCTCCATCGCAGGCATCTTTAAGGTGAATACCCATTCACTGCAGTTGGGCTGAAATGTAAGAACTCTATCATTGCAAATCTCACTGGCTTGCTATTTCAATTCCTCTGAATAAGCATGGTCTGTAGTGACAGTGTTCAAGTTTTCAACATGGCTTCACTTGTTTAAGGGTGTAGACTAAATCTGATGTTGCACAGATGTTCTTGAGACTGAAGTGAACGTCATGCAGTCCTGCTTCCCTTTTCCTGAGTGAAGGAAAGGGAGTGACTGCCCTCTACTGTTTGTAATAAGCACTGCACATTTCCTCGTCTTCCTTGGAACGATTGAGTGTGAAAAGAGTTTCAAATAAAAGTCAGTAATTTTGTTCTGGTGAGTCACTAACCACAAAGATTTGATGAACTGGAGTTTAATTTTAATTTTCCTTTGCACATGGTGTATGCAAGCATACACCATCTAGCAGGTTTGTTCTGGGAAGACATGTAAACAGTGGAAATACTGTGCATATGCCATTAATATCAGTGCTCTCAGTCTCGACATTACGGTGTGACATTTTGTTTTCGGTGTAAGGGAACTCTTGCTGTCCGAGCACATGCCTGTCTGAGGTCACAAGAACACAATGGTTTTTTTCTACTATTACTTATTCAGGATAATATGGACCCTGCAGCGTTTTTGCTCGTTTTTAGTAATGTAAGCATTTTAATATTCAAGTCACATAACTGTATGGTTTATGAAGAGAGTGGCTTCCTAACATTTGAAGATCACACACTCGGAGTTTCATTTAGATCAAATCAGATTTTGGAACAGTTTTAGAGATCTTACTCTCAAGGTATTAACTAGCGGCAAAACCTGAGGAGTCATTTAACTGTAGGCTTTATGGTCAAAGGAAGATGTTTAAGATTCACAAACTCAAAATCTAACTAACAGTTGTAGAGTAGAAAAGGATCCTAATGCTCTAAATATATTTAACATATTTATTTTCCCAATATTTCCTAACGTTTGGGTTTTTTGTGTGTGTGTGTAAAGATGTAAAGTGTCCTTGAGATCATGAATGGTGATATATAAATAAGACTTATTATTATCAATAAATACCCTATTCACACTTTATTTATTCATCCCTAACACCTAATAATAATGCAGACATCCCAAAGGTACGGTTTTCCACTACGTTTGAAAAAGCACCAGATCTTTGAACTATTTCTATAATAATGTCAAAGGTTTCCTTCTGGAGTGTGATACCAAAGTTATTGGTATCATTATTGGTAAATTATTAGAGGCAAGCACGTACATGGAAGAAAGCATGTTTTCTCAGTGGTTAGATGAAATCACATTTTTAATTAAAGATTATTTTTCAAAGAAACAAAAACAATAATGAAGGATAAATGCTTAAGATGAATGCTAATATAGACTAGAAGTGTAAAACTGATAGCTTTAAAGCATTAAATATTAATTTGTAAACGTCCTATGTAATTCATCCTTCCATTTAACAAACATTAAATAATTAAATTGAATAAATATTAAATGAATAAAATAAACTTTCTTTAAAACAGTTTACAGAGTCCTTAACAGAAAATAGTGAATACATAGAAGATAAAGATTATTATATCCTCATATCTATCACCACAGGAAAGGAATTTGCCAAAAACAAATGTTGCAACAATTATAATTGTATGGTCATTCTTATTATTGCTCTTATTTTTGCATTCTTACTATTTTTTGTTGTAGATATAATCCTGTTCTTAAACAAATGCTACTGTTCAGGATCACTCATGGATGGTTTTACACCCCCTCCCACGTGTGTGTACAGGAGGTTTGTATTCTACTGTTGGCAGTAGAGTTTCTGGGAGACCGGATGAGCCCGGTGAACTGGCTGGGCTTTGTTGTGTGTCTGTCTGGTATCTCGCTGCACGTGGGCCTGAAGATGCACTACAGCAAAGGTAACTTACGTGTGTGTGTGTGTGTGTGTGTGTGTGTCACACACACCTCACCCCTCCGCCTGAGCCACTGGCATTACCAACGTAAATGATCTTTCTTCCTTCAGAGGGTTATTCTCCACTTCATCACTTCTTCTGTCTTAGGTAACGGGCCGACATTAAGATTGCTGCCGGGTGGTCGGGACCACCCAGAAATGGAGCTCCCTCTTCTTACCTCCAGAGAGGACGTGTATGAAGAGCAAGATGATGAAGATGACCACTGAAAGGCGAATATAAGTTTGTCAGTCCCCAAATTTAGAAAGCAGGAACAGACTCTGCGCGTTGTGTCAGCTGCAGGGGCCTTGATGGTCCAGTAGAACACAGACGCAGTAGCACGTGTGTAGTGTCACGGTCAGAAGCTTTTAGAAAGCTTGGTTGTTCAGGTCTGTAATACTGTGGAGCAGTGGTGTGAGGTGCAGAGACCTCTGTGATCCCAAGCAGACGGAGGGACCACTGCAGAGGCAGTTTAGTAGCTGAACATAACCAGGTCTAGTTCAGGACTTTACACAGCAAAACCGCCTTTACAGATTCCTGCATCAATTAAAGGTTTTCATATCACATGGATAAAGTACTGAAAACTGGGCCACCAATCTCCTTGACCAGACTGAAAGATGTATATACAAAATTACAAGATGGAACATTGTGGGTTTTTTATTTTATTTTTTTATTTTATACAGATCACAAATGTTGTGTTTTAAACAGTGTTGGTAGCACATTTGAGTTGTGAGTTGTATTGAGTTGATTTGTAGCAACAACACTAGAGTTTATTTATTTGGGTTGTGCAGCCAGAAGCAGGACGACATTCTCAGTCAGAACTCAGGACCAATCACCATGTGGCCTTACACATTTGTGTTTACATAAGCACTACTGCCTGCTTTTGCTAAGTGATGCTATTTTGAGAAGTAGTAGTAATAGTTTTGGTAATTATGTACTGAATACTAATCAACTTTAATGACTTTAAATAAAGAACTTGACCCTTGTTTCCCCACTACCTGAAAACAAATGTGTGAACTACACGCGCTCCTCCCAACAACTCGGCTCATGTGTTTAAATCATGGCCAGTTTTCATCTCTCCCCAAGATGCAGGACAGTGAATAAGGTGTATTTTGAGATGCAGGACAGTGAATAAGGTGTATTTTGAGATGCGGGACAGTGAATAAGGTGTATAAGGTGAATTTTGCAAAAGAGAGTTTGCAAAGATTTTATCCTTAATTTGGTTTATTTGTAAAGGTTCATCATATTCATTATTTACTGCTACATTTCTGAGAAGAACATCTAATCTGTCTAAAACTGAAAACTAAAAGGTTTACTCTTCCTCAAATGCAAGAGAGCCTTAAAATATCTTCCAAAGGAAAATATTCAATTATGTTTTGTTAATTGATATAAAACTATTTTATGACCAAAGAAAATAGAATTGTGTAAATCTGTTAAATGTCTTCATCACTCAGGACAGGATTTAATCATAAATAATGAAAAAAGTTTGCATTTCTACAAGTAATTATTAAAATAGCACCAGATCATCCAAGCTGCCAACTCAAGAAGAGAGTTTGAACATGTGCATCTGGCCGTAAGGAGGAAGGAGATGAATAACCAGTGCTGGGAGGAAAAAGTCTTCATGTTGGTTCTGAGGATCTGGTCCCATCACAGACCATCTATAGTTCCCATGGAAAGCACAAGCAGACCAGTGATTCCGTGGCAACTGTAGCGACACAATGTTGCTATTTACTTACATCTATCAACCATATGTTACATTTGTGGTAACTGAATGTCATCTTTCCATTCTATATCTCTGCATGCTAGGCCTGGTGCCCATTACTTATAGTGTCTTGCTATTTTATCATTAATAGATTTTAGTTGAAATCAATAGATTACAGCATATGAAATAATGAAGTGTCCAAATAAAGCTAAAAGAAGAAGATCTACATAAATGCATATTGATTCTCAAGAGTCCTCAGGTCCAGAGGAGTCCCACAGATTTGGACTAATGAGTGAAGATTGCTTCCCCAGGCAGTAGGTATGTTCCTGCTAGCTGATCTACGAGATGGTCTCATGGTCTGTGTCCACATTTTCTTTAGCTCAGGAAAACTCACACCGTGTTTTCACATTTAGGATGACAACATTGAAAAACTCAGAACATTTAGAACATAATTTGTGCATTAATGTAATTCATTATTTAAATTCTCTTTTTTTTAATAATAATCCTCTTTACATTCTCTTTATATAGTAATATATTAATGCTAATAAAAGTGCCCCTTTTATTCAGTATTAATTAATGTCCTATTAAATGTAATTTCCCCCCAAAATAAAAAAAAACAAAACAAAAATAGTCCCCGCTTGCTCTTACAAGAAATTCAAGACCCTTGGAATCCCGACATAAATGTATCTCAAACGTTCCCCGCCCAGATTTCAGCAGCGGAAGACAGGCGTCCCATATCATATTTCACACCTAGCCCCACCAAAGTGGGCAAGGATAGCGCGTAACGCCACAGAACACGCCGAGCTCCCGTCTGTTGACATCTGCAACTATGGAATGCGTTTGAACGCTTAGACTGGATATCGGACAAAGGCGCACAGCTTCAGGTACATATCGTCTTGATGTCACCGCTCCTTGACTCGACTCAGTAAAAGTGTCGCCCAAGGAGTCCAATAGAAAGACAAATAAACTACTTGTAATGCACGAATGCGCAAAGTTTAGACTGCGTGCATCCCTTAATTTTTGCATCGGTTCTAAGTAAATGGTGGTCTTTCCGTTCTTCTCGTCGTGAGTACATTCTCCGTCGTTCATTTAACTATTAACTGGTAAAGCATGTAAGGTGTGTACATTTCTAATGGTAATGTTTGTACTACTGTACTGTACTGTACTGTACGCTACCGGACAGGTGTGTCATCACGGGAGCTTGGACCCACTTTCATTGATTCTGTGTAACGGCTCATGGCGTTCTTTAGGCTTCCAAATGACTAGAACCGAGACACGAACTTAACTTGACTGTCACATGGGCTATCCAGATATTCGCATAATTGAGCAGGTTGGGGAATGTGCCCCCAGTTTAAAGGAACTTTTAGGTCAGTTTGCCTGGTGCTCTCCGCTCTTACATGTGGAACAGGGAAGGTTTGCACGTCATTGCAGATGTTGACGTCTTGCCTTTTCTCTTTGACTTACGCAAACGCCTGTTTTCCCACTGCTTGTCCTGTAATTAACTTCAATGACTATAATTAATGGTGCCGTTGTTTTCTGCCCTGTAGTTTAGTTGTGTGAACACTTTTTTGTTTGTTTTTAATTGCCAACATCTTGTTGTCTAGACTACGTTAGCATTGGGTTAATCAGGTCCCATGCTTTAGACACCAGAGTCTGGTAGCTCTTGCGTTCATTTACTAAATATCTGTTTACAGAAGAGCTTTGCGTTTGCTCGAATGTTCATGTGTTCCCGTGACAATACTGTTTTGATCAATTCTGCTTGTAAAGACATTTGTACTCAAATTAAGGAATGTTACCCGCTTCATTCACAGGCATGGTCGTTCTCACCCCAGCCTCAGAAGGTCAAATGGCCCGGGTCCTCGCGGTCATCATTTTAATGCTGGCCCCGGAAGTTTACGCCCAAGGTTCCACTTTTTGTATTTTACCTGAAATATTTGTCAAATTGTTCACTAAATGGTAGCAGTGTGCCATTTCTAAATCTTGTTCCTCAGAGCCTTCACTACACAAGTTTATGATTTTAGTTTTAATACTCATTAAATGTAAATGCATGTATCATTTTGTTAATTGCAGACTGATTCTTAGCTTAATGTTTTTTTTGTTGTTATTGTTTTTTTTTTTTTTACTTTTTCAGCATTATGTGTAAAACTTTAGTTAGTTTTAGCTGACATGCAGGCTCATGCAAGCCATTGTAGTCCCTGACAACACCTCAGGAAACCTTAGTGTCTTGGACCGTTCTCATAAGCTACATGGCACCGTTCATAGTTTCCCTTAAACTATGACTGTGCTGTCTCAGGATGTTAATAATTCACAACATGTTGGGAGAGTATATATAGCCTATGTTTGAAAAAAAAAAAGATTTTACGACTTCAAAAAACGGCTTATATTAGATGTTGCTGAATTGGAAAACAGAATAAGAAATACTGAAGCTTGTTTTAGAAATTGAAATTCACTGCCAAAATTAATATGTTAAAATGTCCAGTTGAACCTTCATTTCATGATGTGCTAAGTCATGATGTGCTAACTCTAATTCATGGGTCTAACAGACACTTGTCCGCTGACTTGTCAGCTGGGTGGTCGGTGTCTTGTTGATTTGGATGAAAAAACACTGGGATCCTTTGGCAGTTATTGCTGAAGCCCAGGCGTCCACCACCCTCTTCCTCTTTCTTCTCCCTGCTGAAAGAGGATGGGCTCTGACAAATTTGAAAAAAGAGGAAAACACATAAAGGAGCCTGCAGGCTACTGGAGGTCAACTCTGCCAGCCTAAAACCGTCCATCTTTGGGCTCTGACGTCAGTGGCTTGAGGCGCCTTCTAGCTAACCTTCAACCTGCCCCCCCAAAAAAGTGGATTTCCTGTGGCCTTCGTCGCTCCGTGGCCCGCAGGACAGTAAAGGGGCCTGCTGTGAGCATGCCAGAGCAGCTGGGGCAGAGTGAGACGCACGCAGACAGCTGCCTGAAAGGCGAAGATTGTTGGAGGAACCGTATGGAAATTATGCAGATGAGCCCAAAGACAAGGGCAGAGTTGAGCAAGAGATCTGTGAGGGTGGAAGAGAGAGGAGTGGCCGCAGAAGGCTCCCAGCGTTTTACAACCTCTCTATGGAGAAGCAAACAGAAGGCATTGAAATGTTGTTGCTGTACGTGTCTTTGATCTGCAGACATGCGTCTGTGATATGTGCCCCAAAGCCCCTAGCTCCCTTTGTTTCCCATGGATCTGTGCCACATATAGACCTGCTTTTGTCACTCATCAGATCATGGTCACACACACACACACACACACACACACACACACACACACAGTCCTTGACTGCAAAGAATGTTTGAATGTCATATGTGTTTTTAAGGCTTTCTACATCAATTCCAAGCCTACGTTTTAAGCCAAAGTGTTACTGTGTTTCCAGGCCGATTAAAGCTGACCGTTCTGTCTGAAGACCGACTCCAAATGAAGTGGAAGGAGGCCGAAGGACCAGTTCAGGGTTACAAGGTCCGAGTGCGGCCCATCTCAGGTCAGACTGCTGTGGCTAGCTGTCACACCTGTAACTACCTCTAGTGCTTTTGGAAGTGGTGAATTGCACAAACATTTATATCATATATAATATACAATATATAATATTGATATTTTGAATAATGTAGAACACTGTTTACCTTTTGTTTGGCTTGAGTGAGTTGAATTATGTGTTTGAAATTGTGCAGATTGCTAAAGCAAGGATCATAGGTATTTTATGACTTAACTGGTGGCGTTACTCAGCCAATGTGTAAAATGGGATATGGGATCATTTTAAGGCACCAAGTGTTACTGGTCTCTCAGGCAGCCTGGCCCTGACAAAGCTAAAACCCAGATGTCAAAATGAGCTTTTACTTTGTATTTTAACATGAAGAACTTTTGAGTATAACATTTCTTGTGATTTAAAGATTTAAATAATTAAAACATTTTTTTAAATTGTTCAGTTGTTTGCTGCAGTTTAGTGGTTCCCTGCTATTTTACTTCAAGCTTCTTCAAGCTTTCTTTCTTTTTTTCTTTCTTTATTCTCTCTCTAAGATGAAAATCTATTATTATTGTGCAGGCATCAGAACAGATGAGGGATATGAGGGCGGAGCTAAACACTCTAACAGTGATGGAATGGCGATAGGTCTTTAGTCAGCGGTAACTTCTTTATCTGTGTAGTCTGCAGTCGTCTGCAGTTACTCTGTCTCATGTGTTGCCTTTCTACCTCTCTGTGTCTCTTTCTCTATGTGACTCTCTGTTTCTTTATCTGTCTCTCTTTCTACCATCATCTCCTTCTCTCTTATCACTTTTCCTGTCCCTTGTCTAAGGTGAGTTCAGACAGGCCTGTTGCACTATTGAGAAACTTCACACAGAAAGACAAACACGCCTTCTTGGTAATGCTCAGATGTAGGGTTGGCATGAGATTGGAAGAGGCTTGACAATGGAACAGAGCAAATATAGTGACTGCCTCTTACATCCCAAAGTCAGAAAGTCCATTTTTAACTGACCTGGCTGGACTTTTTACAATTTAATTTGAAGAGCTGTGGCCCATGTTGGCACGGTGCCAACTTGCCCTGTGCTCCTTTGTGACTCCACCTTTTGTTCCCCGGCCCCTCCTCTGTTCCCGCCCTGCAGACCTGCCCCAGCCGGAGCTGATGCTGACCACCACACAGGCCCGGGCCACGGTGGCGGGCCTCAACTCCAGGCAGGAATACCTGCTGCAGGTGCTCGCGCTGGTCGGGACAATGGAGAAACTTCTCGCCAAGAGACGCTTCAGCAGTAAGAGATGAGGGAGGGGCATGAGGGAGGGAGGGGAGGGGCATGAGGGAGGGAGGGGAGGGGCATGAGGGAGGGAGGGGAGGGGCATGAGGGAGGGAGTGAGAAAGTGAGGGGAGGGGGCATGAGGGAGAGAGGGGAGGGGCATGAGGGAGGGAGGGGAGGGGCATGAGGGAGGGAGTGAGGAAGTGAGGGAGGGGCATGAAGGAGGGGTGTGAGAAAGTGAGGGAGGGGCATGAGGGAGAGAGTGAGGAAGTGAGGGGAGGGGCGTGAAGGACATGAGGGAGGGGCGTGAGGGGCGTGAGGGAGGGGCATGAAGGACATGAGGGAGGGGCATGAGGGAGGGGCGTGAGGGAGGGGCATGAAGGACATGAGGGAGGGGCATGAGGGGCGTGAGGGAGGGGCATAGGATAGAGAAAATGAGACTGAGATGATCCCGATGAGAAATCGACAAAATGTTTCCCTGACTACCAGTGTGTTTGAATTAACTGGTATTGTGTAATTCAGTAAACAGAAATACTGACTACATGACTCTAGTGCAGTCAGTACACTGTACAACTACACTGTACAAGTACAACTCAACTGAACTCAGCTTTAATTATATAGCACTTTATAAACAGCCATGGCCGTGCCAAAGTGCTGTACATAGGATACAATCAGTTAAAAGAACATAGCACAAGGTATGTAACAACCCGTGAATATAACATATTAAGAAATAATACAGTATAAAAACTAGATTAAAAAAAATTAAAATTAAAATAAAAAAAAACTTTTAAAAACTATTTAAACCAGATAAAAGATCACATGCTGGGGTAAAAGTCAAGGAATAAAAATATGTTTTAAGACGATTTTTTTTAATTGGCTGTGATGAGGCCTGTCTAATACAACACTGATGCAAAAGTGTAGGTGTCTTATAATACGTCCATTGTTTATGTACATAGAGTGTGATCGTGAACTCCCTCGTTCAAACTTAACAAAACATAGAAGCTGTACAGTACTGTAGCTGTATAGTACTTTAGCTGTGCAGTAGCTGTACAGTACTGTAGCTGTAGAGTACTGTAGCTGTGCAGTAGCTGTACAGTACTGTAGCTATATAGTACTGTAGCTGTGCAGTAGCTGTACAGTACTGTAGCTATATAGTACTGTAGCTGTGCCGTAGCTGTACAGTACTGTAGCTGTAGAGCACTAGCTGTGCAGTACTGTAGCTGTATAGTACTGTAGCTGTACAGTACTGTAGCTGTATAGTACTGTAGCTGTGCAGTACTGTAGCCATGCAGTACTGTAGCTGTACAGTACTGTAGCTGTGCAGTACTGTAGCTGTACAGTACTGTAGCTGTACAGTACTGTAGCTGTGCAGTACTGTAGCTGTATAGTACTGTAGCTGTACAGTACTGTAGCTGTGCAGTAGCTGTACAGTACTGTAGCTGTGCAGTAGCTGTATAGTACTGTAGCTGTACAGTACTGTAGCTGTGCAGTACTGTAGCTGTACAGTACTGTAGCTGTATAGTACTGTAGCTGTACAGTACTGTAGCTGTGCAGTAGCTGGGGAATTTTAGAATGCCTGTTAGTCACTGGGCCTGTCAATGCAGTATCCCACTTCCTCACAATACATCATCTTTAGCATCACTACATGTGTATGTTGGTATGCATGTGCATGCGCAGAGGTCAGTATGCTTCCCTTTAATGGGACCTGGGACCTGTCAGTAATTGACTGTGTTGAGGTATTGGAATCTTCCAGAATGACAGGTTTTGTGGTTCTCTTAGAAAACTATGGGAGGCCTCTTGGGTCTTTTTTTAAAGAAACAGAACCCTTTAGCGATGTTTTTTAAAACACTGTAATTAAAAATATGACTCATTGATGAGAACAAGACAGATATTGTGTGTGTGTGTGTGTGTGTGTGTGTGTGTGTGTGTGTGTGTGTGTGTGTGTGTGTGTGTGTGTGTGTTTAAGTTTGTGTGTAAGAGAGATAGAGAGAATGCGCCGCATGCTTCTCACCATGCTTCTCCAAGGGGAAGGGGTGTGAGTATCAGTGGGTTCCTGTGATGAACTCTGCTTGCCTGGGCAGGTTAGCGCTCTGTTTTGGCTGGTAGGCCACGGTGACTTGTGCAGAATTCCATTGTTCTTCCATGACAGCTGAAATACTCAGACTCTCACTGCTCAGTTTTTCCATGTGATTGGCTGAGTACCCCATGGGGCATTATATGGGTAAATAGACCCATTTATCTTCAAGGCTCATTCATCAGCTATGTATGCTTTAAGTAAAATACAGTTTACACTTCATTGGAAAAAGCCCACTGGAACCAAGTGAACATATATTAATTATGATTGTGTATTTAACATTTTCGCCATTATCTTCATGTCTATTAATTCCTTTAGATCCCTTTATACCATCTTTATAGTACAGTTGGTCTCTATTCTTTCTATCTCCTCTCCTCTCCTCTCCTCTCCTCCCCTCTCCTCTCCTCTCCTCCCCTCTCCTCTCCTCTCCTCCCCTCCCCTCTCCTCTCCTCCCCTCTCCTCTCCCCTCCTCCCCTCTCCTCTCCTCTCCTCCCCTCTCCTCTCCTCTCCTCCCCTCTCCTCTCCTCCCCTCCCCTCTCCTCTCCTCTCCTCTCCTCCCCTCCCCTCTCCTCTCCTCCCCTCTCCTCCCCTCTCCTCCCCTCTCCTCTCCTCTCCTCTCCTCTTCAGTCGGTGCACTCCAGGAGGATGAGCTGGTTCGTAGTGGGAACCGAGAGCAGAAAAGGAAGTCACAGGCCACTGGTTCAGGCTCTGGGGAGGCAGATGACGTCAGAGAGGCTCTCGAATCGCTGCCCACCGTGCTCTACCAGGAGCCCACCAGCAATGGTCTGACCCGCACCAACACACACCTGCTCACACTGACAGGACAGACCTGACCCACTCCAACACACACCTGCTCACACTACTAGAACAGACCTGACCCGCACCAACACACACCTGCTCACACTGACAGGACAGACCTGACCCGCACAACACACACCTGCTCACACTGCTAGAACAGACCTGACCCGCACCAACACACACCTGCTCACACTGCTAGAACAGACCTGACCTGCACCAACACACACCTGCTCACACTGACAGGACAGACCTGACCCACACCAACACACACCTGCTCACACTGCTAGAACAGACCTGACCCGCACCAACACACACCTGCTCACACTGCTAGAACAGACCTGACCCACTCCAACACACACCTGCTCACACTGACAGGACAGACCTGACCCGCACCAACACACACCTGCTCACACTACTAGAACAGACCTGACCCGCACCAACACACACCTGCTCACACTACTAGAACAGACCTGACCCACACCAACACACACCTGCTCACACTACTAGAACAGACCTGACCTGCACCAACACACACCTGCTCACACTGACAGGACAGACCTGACCTGCTCCAACACACACCTGCTCACACTACTAGAACAGACCTGACCCGCACCAACACACACCTGCTCACACTGACAGGACAGACCTGACCCGCACCAACACACACCTGCTCACACTACTAGAACAGACCTGACCCGCACCAACACACACCTGCTCACACTACTAGAACAGACCTGACCTGCACCAACACACACCTGCTCACACTGACAGGACAGACCTGACCCGCACCAACACACACCTGCTCACACTACTAGAACAGACCTGACCCGCACCAACACACACCTGCTCACACTGACAGGACAGACCTGACCCGCACCAACACACACCTGCTCACACTACTAGAACAGACCTGACCCGCACCAACACACACCTGCTCACACTACTAGAACAGACCTGACCTGCACCAACACACACCTGCTCACACTGACAGGACAGACCTGACCCACTCCAACACACACCTGCTCACACTACTAGAACAGACCTGACCCGCACCAACACACACCTGCTCACACTGACAGGACAGACCTGACCCGCACCAACACACACCTGCTCACACTACTAGAACAGACCTGACCCGCACCAACACACACCTGCTCACACTACTAGAACAGACCTGACCTGCTCCAACACACACCTGCTCACACTGACAGGACAGACCTGACCCACACCAACACACACCTGCTCACACTGCTAGAACAGACCTGACCCGCACCAACACACACCTGCTCACACTGCTAGAACAGACCTGACCCACTCCAACACACACCTGCTCACACTGCTAGAACAGACCTGACCTGCTCCAACACACACCTGCTCACACTACTAGAACAGACCTGACCTGCTCCAACACACACCTGCTCACACTACTAGAACAGACCTGACCTGCTCCAACACACACCTGCTCACACTACTAGAACAGACCTGACCTGCTCCAACACACACCTGCTCACACTGACAGGACAGACCTGACCTGCTCCAACACACACCTGCTCACACTGACAGGACAGACCTGACCCACTCCAACACACACCTGCTCACACTGACAGGACAGACCTGACCCACTCCAACACACACCTGCTCACACTACTAGAACAGACCTGACCCGCACCAACACACACCTGCTCACACTACTAGAACAGACCTGACCCGCACCAACACACACCTGCTCACACTGACAGGACAGACCTGACCTGCACCAACACACACCTGCTCACACTGACAGGACAGACCTGACCTGCACCAACACACACCTGCTCACACTACTAGAACAGACCTGACCCGCACCAACACACACCTGCTCACACTGACAGGACAGACCTGACCTGCACCAACACACACCTGCTCACACTGACAGGACAGACCTGACCTGCACCAACACACACCTGCTCACACTACTAGAACAGACCTGACCCGCACCAACACACACCTGCTCACACTGACAGGACAGACCTGACCCGCACAACACACACCTGCTCACACTACTAGAACAGACCTGACCTGCACCAACACACACCTGCTCACACTACTAGAACAGACCTGACCCGCACCAACACACACCTGCTCACACTGACAGGACAGACCTGACCTGCACCAACACACACCTGCTCACACTGACAGGACAGACCTGACCTGCACCAACACACACCTGCTCACACTACTAGAACAGACCTGACCCGCACCAACACACACCTGCTCACACTGACAGGACAGACCTGACCCGCACCAACACACACCTGCTCACACTACTAGAACAGACCTGACCCGCACCAACACACACCTGCTCACACTACTAGAACAGACCTGACCCACACCAACACACACCTGCTCACACTGACAGGACAGACCTGACCTGCACCAACACATCTTGGGTTACACTTCCCAATAAAACTTATTATTCAACTTACACCGCTTACATGTTACGCTGATGGAATGTGTAGAAGGAAGGAGTATAATCTTTAGAGGAATTATACAGTAATAATCCCAGTGTACCTCCTGGGGGCTCCTCCGTCATTACATCCGTCTGTCAGGGGGAGCTACAGATGGTTGGGCTGGCGCCAAGTCTCTAACCCAGTAATAAGGGCTCTGTTGCTGCATCGCCCACACTGTAATCAGCCCTGCTGCTGTGGGTTGGGCTAATGTCCGTCGCGGGAACTGGCAAACTCTCATTTGTGCCCCTTTTTGTACACTGATCACAGAAGTGTAGCAAACAAGTAGACTAATACTCAATACTGTACAAATGTGTAGAACTGAAGACAATGTCAGGCGTGCACAGCAGGCTGTGCCAGGTGTGGGGAACCGTTAGCCCCCGCGCGCTCCTGTGTGATATAGGGCTCAATCCTGCATCTCCAGAACCCTCTACCGCCGCCGCCGAACAAGACGACCAAGCGCCAGACAAGAGCGGAGGTGACAAGAAAAAAAAGAAGAAAGAGAAGAATCACACCAAGCCAGAGGAGCAGGACAGACAGGGGGGGGGCAGGGGCAAGCCTGAGGAAGAGGCGGAGCAAGTGAGGAAGACCACGCCCACACAGCCGGTTACAGGTAAAGCAAAACACAGCATCGGCGCCGTGACATCACTGCGCACACCTGTCCCGCGCCCCCTAAAGTGCTCACAGGGTCACTGTACATGAACGGGGATCCCTGTTTTTGCTGTTGTACAGTGTTTTTTCAATTATTTTTAGAAATAACTGTTTTTGTAATGCTGTCAGTATTGGGTCATCCAGGTCAATAGTATTTGAATGAGCCGGGCTAATGAGTCAGGTTGTTCTACACTGTGCTGGCTGTGCACCTACTGACTCTAAAGGCTTCTGTTATTTTAGGGTCGTGCCCTGAGGGGGGGTGTGAGGGCTAGAAGCAGGGTTAATGACAGAGGCATGGAGGGGTTAAATGCCACCTACTGTAGCCTGAGGAAGTCTTCTGAAACTGTTCATGCTTCCAGTTGCTCATGCAGAACACACACGCAGAAAGTTAAAGAGCACATTCATGGACCTGTACATGCTTTTAGAATAGCCAGTTAAATCAAAGCAAATATTTCAATTAAAAAAATTATCATTGCAGTACTAAAGATGTCATTCGAAGTCGTAGTGGTTTGTGCATACCAGTAGAAACGTGTGCCAGATGTGCTAATGGTTTTGTTGTTTAAACGCTCTCCTCAACCTTTACTCCGGTCTCCCATGCACGCGTGTCCAGGCGGAACGTCCCGGAAGCCATTCGAGTGCAGGCGCGGTGTGCAGGCCGACCTCGTCCTGCTGGTGGACGGGTCTCGGAGCATCGGCCGCACCAACTTCAAGAAGGTGCGCGAGTTCCTGGAGGGCCTGGTCACACCCTTCCACGTGGGCCCAGGCGGGGTGCAAATCGGTAAGACCCGCCTCCCGGGTCATTTTATTGGGTTACCAATCAATCAATCAATCAAATTTTATTTATATAGCGCTTTTTACAACAGTTGTTGTCACAAAGCAGCTTTACAAGTGCCGAGTCCTAGCCCCCAGTGAGCAAGCCAAGGGCGACAGTGGCAAGGAAAAACTCCCTAGTTTTTTTGCATGAGGAAGAAACCTTGAGAGGAACCAAGACTCAGGGGGGGAACCCATCCTCCTCTGGCCGACACCGGTCACCATGACAACAACAACAATTTAAACAGAAAGAAGAGAAAGAAAAGGAAAAAGATGTAATAATGTCAATCATGGTGTAGGCATCCGGTTAGGCAGGAAGTGGCCGGCCCAGGATGGATCGCTGGTCTCCTCATCTCATTGTTCCTCAAGCAGGCGGGCAGCCATGTGGAGAAATGAAACGGGGAAAATTTGCTCTGTATGAGGACATATACAGGACAGGTGAAATTATAAACATTTCTGGAGTGTGGCAGCAACTCCGGCATTAAGTTAAACTATTACAGCCTAGCTAAAAAGGCAGAACCAGAAGGTAACATAGGCTTGGGGGCATTCTGAGACAATGGCATCCATCCACTGCACTGTCAACAAACTTGAGTGACCATGAGCAGTGACAGGACGACAGCACCAGCACCCCAGTCTACCATAAAACCCTTCGTCTATGAACCCCTGGATCTGTACCTTTATCTAAGGGGGGATGTTAATTATCAAACGCTAAACCAAATAAGTGGGTTTTCAACCTAGACTTAAAGATTGTGACTGTGTCAGAGTCCCGTACGCATTTTGGGAGGTTGTTCCAAAGCTGGGGGGCCTTATAAGAAAAGGCTCTTCCCCCTGCTGTTACCTTATTAATTTGTCGAACTAATAAAAGACCAGCACCCTGTGATCTTAGTTGACGTGGGGGTTCATAGTAGGAAATAAGTTCCTGCAGGTATTCAGGAGCAAGCCCTGTCATTTTAGACTTTGTTTTGGTTCTGGGGCAAGTCCAGTGTGTGTGTTCGTGTTTCAGCCTTGACCCAATACAGTGGACACCCTCGCACTGAGTGGCACCTCAGCAACTTCACTTCCAGAGAGGAGCTCCTGGATGGTATCCGTAACTTCAGATACAAGGGGGGGAACACCTTCACAGGTGAGCCCACACCAATCAGAATCATCGAATCATTTGTTGGTCACAAGAGGCCCCTCAACTGTTTGTTTTAATCTGAATCTCAGATTCACAGTCTAGTTGATTATTTGTTTGTGTGTGCAGGTCAGGCACTCATTCATGTCCTAGAGAAGAATCTTGAGGAGCAGGTAGGAGCCCGAGCAGATGTGCCACATTTCGTGCTGCTGTTGACTGATGGGAAGTCTCAGGATGACGCCATCACGGCAGCTAGCAGGCTTAAGAGTGCTGGAGTGGAGATCATCGCTGTGGGTGAGAGACGTGCCTAGCAAGAAGGCATTTGTGTCTTTGTGACTTTGAAAGTAGTCACTCTCTGTCCGTTTTTCTCCACATGTCTATCTGCCTCTCTCTCCCTCTCTCTCTCTCTCTCTCTCTCTCAGGGGTGAAGAACGCAGATGAGGCTGAGTTAAGGCAGGTAGCCTCAGAGCCTCTGGAGCTCAACGTCTACAATCTGAATAACTTCCCTCTGCTCAGCAAACTCACCAGCCGGCTCGTGCAAATCCTCTGTGGGAAGATGGAGAATCGCAGTAAAGCAAAGAGTGAGTTCTCTTCCACCTCGCTGCTGCTAGCCGTCACGCGCTCACATCGGCCTACAGGGGGCGCTTTTCTGTCTGTGTGTTTGAGAAGCAGGAACGGAGCATCCCACCCAGGCCCCGGTTCTGGATGACCCCGGGCCCACGGACCTGCGATACTCCGAGCTCGGACCCAGAGATGTGCGCCTGAGTTGGACAGGCCCGCACCGGACCGCCATGCAGTACAGGGTGGTGTTTCACAGCAGCGAGGGGCAGAGCCCGCAGGAGGTCAGACCATGTGTCCGGCAGCTGGCCCGTTACCCAGCTGGGTGCTGTGGTTCATCCTTTGGCTTGTAATGTGCTACTCAACCAGCCAGGGGTTTTGTTTTGTTTTTTTTCTTCTGCAGGTGGTGGTAAACGGGACAGAGTCCACGGTGGTGCTGACCCGACTGTCCTCACAGACACAGTACCACGTGTCCATCTTTCCTATATATGATGAGAATGTAGGCTCTCCACTTAGGGGCATCTTCACCACTTGTAGGTCTCATCAAATACCTCATCACATCACTCTGGAAGCTGTTGTAATACTGTTCTGAGATCTGCCAACCACATGCTTGGTCCAGCAGTGTAGTTCGAAAAATGACCAGCGATGAACAGACTGGACTAACTGCCAGCTAGCAGATGTACTACAGTTTAGAACTGTCCACATACAAAATGTTCCTCTAAATCCACTCCTCTCCTCTCCTCCCTCTTCTGTACTCTTCCATCCTCCTGTCTCCTCTCCTCCCTTCCCTTCTCCTCTCTTGTTCTCCACCCCTCTCCTGTCCTCCCCCTCCTCAGTGCCCTTGGCCATGCCCGACTCTCTGGAGATCATCGCCTCCTCTCCCAGCAGTCTGCGGGTGCGATGGAGTCCTGCCCCCGGAGCTACTCAGTACATGGCCCTGTACTCTGCCCTCACGGACGGCGAGCCTGATGATGCCCGCGAGGTACGTTCTGCCTTATAATTACAGTAACACTTCAATGAGCTCTACAATGAGAAATGGATTGGATTGCAATATCAGCCATGACATTATTTACATCACTAACAGCTGAAGGAATGAAAATCAAGGAGAAAAAAGAAAGGATAAAGCGAGGGTTTTTAAGGCACACCGATGGACCAGTCCACTGTGTTACCAAAGTAGATTTTTGCTTAGTGTGCCTGTGGTTGTCCTAAGGGCTGACCATGCTGCTGTTTTTGCTACTGGTAGCGATTGTCTGTGAGCTTCTGTATGAGTTTCTGTATCGTCTGCGTCAGGTGAAGTTCGGGGCAGAGGAGACTGACGTAGAGCTGCAGGATCTGATGCCCTCCACGGATTACTCGGTTACGCTGTATGCTCTGTACGACGAAGACCCCAGCGACCCCGTCACAGCCGTTGCTACCACGTGTAAGTACTCCAGCACTTCATGTCATTATTATTGTCTCTCTATCTATCTGTGGTGTGTTTCGATCTCTCAGTGATTCTCCCTCCCTCTCTCTCTCTCTCCCTCCCTCTCCCTCTCTCTCTCTCTCTCTCTCTCTCTCTCTCTCTCTCTCTCTCTCTCTCTCTCTCTCTCTCTCTCTCCTCTCTCTCTCTCTCTCTCTCTCTCTCTATGTAGTTCCATTGCCCTCTCCTAGTAATTTGCAGTTCCCCATGGTTAGTCACAGCACACTGAGGGTCACGTGGTTGCCCGGTGCTGTCGATGTCCCCGCCCACCGCATTACCTACAGCACCAATCATGGGAGTGACATCAGACAGGTGCATTCATAGTTTAAAACTTCAACAGCGTTTAGACTGACTGAGGTGCTTTGAGGCTCCACTGTTTCATGGAATATACTTTTCCACCCTCTCTCTCTCTCTGTCTGTCTCTCTGTCTCTCTGCCTCACACAGGTGGAAGTGGCTGGTGTGAACAGTGTCTTGCTTCAAAATCTGGCCTCTCTGTCCCGGTATCTAGTGTCCGTGCAGTCCCACTATGAGAAAGGCCTGTCGGCTCCGCTGACAGCCAACGTCACCACGTGTACGTCTCACGCGGGCTTTTTTTTCCCAGAATGCCTCCTTTGATCCAGGTCGTAGGAATCCCTCCTCTTGCCGACTGTGCCAGGCCGTGCCTAACTGCCCACGTTCTCTTGCCCTCTCTCAGTGCGGGTGCCAGCTCCATCCGAGCTGAGGGTGACCAACTACTCGGAGGGGGCCCTGACCGTGCTTTGGGAACCGGCGGCGGACGACGTCATGTCGTACCTGATTAAATGGATCTCACTCAGCGGAGGGAACCTGAAGCAGGTGAGCAGCGTCTCTCGGCACCCAGCGGCCCACATCCGAGTGCTTCTCGTCAAACAGGGCGGCAGGGCCTGGTGTTTTAAATATACCATCCAGACGTAGGGTGGAACGGATATTTGGAGTGTAAAAACAAAGTTCCAGAGGGAACGCGACTGTTTTGTTTATTTGCATTTCAGCTGAAGGTGGATGGCGAGAGCGAAGGAGCCGTGTTGGAGGGAGTGGAGGAAGATTCGGAGTATCAGATCTCGCTGTCTGCCCTCTACGCTGACGGTGCACAGAGCGAGGCCGTGGCTATACGATACAGCACGCGTGAGTGCACACCACAGATGGGACGAGTGCTCGTACACGCTTGAGTGCTGGCCCCATCCTGCATTGCCTGTCAAAAGAATTTGAATCTGCCAGTAGAAATGGTGCCTGCCAGTAGAGGTTTGAAGCACATTGAGACTTGCTACTGGGTGACGTCGTATCCCAGCCCCTACTTCACCACTACGGACTCTGTCAGTACTTGTGCCTCAGGGGAACCTGAATCATCAGCCTGGTTTGCCGCCCAAGCTGAATTTGAGCACGAGGAATTTGACATTACAGCAAAAATGTTTCAAAGGTGTCAGGGGGCTGGAAGTCCTACACACACACACAACTCAGAAAACAGTGAGCCTTTATATTATAGTGTTCATCTGTTTGTCGCACCAGTGTCGGGAGGCGGGCCCAGCAGTGTGTCCATCTCTGAGGAGATGGCGGTCAGTATGCTGGTCAGCTGGGTTCCACCCAACGCCCATGTACTTCAGTACCACGTATCCTACACACCTCTGACCGCAGAGGCACAGGAGACCACAGTGAGTGCTCTCAGAGAACCAGTAAAAAGCCACACCATTGTATGGTTTATGAACATAGCCCATAGCCCTACAGCACACTAATGACTGTTTCTGCTCAAATGCATGCAGATTCGGAGCTTGCAGAAGAGTCAGTTTTGCATCATGGGTAATGTAGTCTTGTGGGAACTTTGTAGTTGTTGTTGCCAGGAAGTGAGAGGCGGGTTCTGCTGCAACCTCTACTGCCTGACACTCGGTACAGTGTGCAGGTTACAGCTGAGTACCGCAACAGAGAGGGAGGTAGTGCCTCAGCACAGGGCAAGACCAGTGAGTCTCTATCTCTCATGTACACACACACACACACACACACACACACACACACACACACACACATACACACACACACACACATACACACACATACACACACACACACGCACATACACACACACACACACACACACACACACACACACACACGCACACACACACTCACACACACACACACACACACACACACACACACACGCACATGCAAACACGCACGCACACACACACACACATACACACACACGCGCACACACACACACACACACACACACACATACACACACACACACACACACACACACACACATACACACACACACACACACACACATACACACACACACATACACACACACATGCACATGCAAACACACACACACACATACACACACACACATGCGCACACACACACACACACGCACGCACGCACACACACACATACACACACACACACACACGCACACACACACATACTTCATATACATATTCATTCATACATAAACACACACACAACAAAATAAAGTACACATTAGATTGATTAACTTGATGATTTTGTATCTGTTGCTTTCCAAAAAAACAACAGCCAGTCTGCGCGTAAGCAGTGTGAGCGTGGTACGCTCTGACCACTCCAGTATCTGTGTGTCCTGGAGACCTGTAGCAGCAGTCAGTGCATACCGCATCGTCATCCAGGCACTCAGAGGTAGCCGCCCAGCTCTGCTGCACGCCATGTGTTTCTTAACCCCTTCCACTCATCTTCTCGGGTCCTTACTGTGTTTGTCCATTTGTGTGTGCCCGCATGTCCACATGGACTCAGACAAGCAGTTAAAGGAGCAGACGGTCAACTCCTCCAGCAGCAGCCACTGTTTCTCGGGGCTGCTGCCCGAGACGGTGTATCGCATCAGTGTGCACTCCCGCCTGCGGACAGTAGAGAGCGCTGCCGTCACCATCCTGCATCCCACAGGTCAGCGCGAGGGCCCTGCCTCATAACCACCCGGTCTGGGCGTCTGCTTGTGTGATTGGCTAAACACTCACATGTGATTCTTCCTCAGCCGCAGCTCCTGTCAGAATACAAGTTCCTCCACGGCTACACCCCATACAGAAGGAAGGTGAGGCGAGAGCAGGGTCGCCCTCATGGCCTGTAGTGGGTGTACAGACACGGGCAAAACAAATGTAACGTGCCAATGTGTCTTCTCGTTCCTAGTGTGCCCTGAGATGACCGTCAGAAATAACGTAGTCAGAGGTAAGAGTCAGGACCTGGAGTTTGTCCTTTTACATGTTTGGAATGGTAATTTTGTGAATGAATGTCCTCATTCGGCTTCGGGGCAGTCATGGCCTGGTGGTAGGGAACTGGTCTTGTGACCGGAGGGTTGTGGGTTCGATTCCCAGACCTGAAGCCATGACTGAGGTGACCTTGAGCAAGGCACCTAACCCCAACTGCTCCCCGGGCGCCGGGCTAGGGCTGCCCACCGCTCTGGACACGTGTGATCCACAGCCCCCTAGTAATCACTAGTGTGTGTGTATGTGTGTGTGTGTGTGTGTTTCAGGATTTAATATGATGGAGGCGTTTGGTCTGACTCAGCGAGCTCACTCCACAGTGGAGGGTGTAGCAGCAGAAACGTTCATCTTCAGCTCTTTGCCCAGCTACACCCTTTACCGAGACATTCAGCTGACCCAGAGTACGGGGTGAGAGACACACACACACACAAATGCATATGCACACATATACACACACATTTAACCACCTTTAACTTCCTGCTTGTCTATCTGTTGTAGCTTCATCCACCCAGCAGGCTTTTCTCCTGAGCACACCATCAGCATGGCCTTCCGCCTGCTGCAGGACTCGCCCAGGGAGCCTTTTGCCCTCTGGCAGCTAACCGACAATGACTTCCAGCCCAAGATGGGCGTGGTGCTGGACCGTAAGTACTGACATGCGTGGGTCCACTTTACTGAAAGCACATATATAGTTTGCCAAGTGCTGGGCAAATGGAGTGATATGCGTGTGGTGTGTGTGTATGGGTGTGTGTGTGTGCTTACACGTGTGTGTGTTTGTGTTTTGTGTTTTTTTTTGTGGCTGTTAGCTGAGAGAAAAGTGCTGCTGTACTTCAGTCTGGACTACAGAGGGGAGGTGCAGGAGCTGACGTTTGAGCAATCTCAAGTCCACACTCTCTTCTATGGCAGCTCCCACAAGGTGAAGAAGAGAGACTGTGTGTGTGTGTGTGTGTGTGTGTGTGTGTGTGTGTGTGTGTGTGTGTGTGTGTGTGTGTGTGTGTGTGTGTGTGTGTGTGTGTGTGTGTGTGTGGGTGTGTGTGTGTGTGTGCGCGTGTGTGTGCGGGTGTGTGTGTGTGTGTGTGTGTGTGTGTGTGCGCGTGTGTGCGCGGGTGTGTGTGTGTGTGTGTGTGTGTGTGTGTGTGTGTGTGGGTGTGTGCGTGTGTGCGTGTGTGCGTGTGTGCGTGTGTGTGTGTGTGTGTGTGTGTGTGTGTGTGTGTGTGTGTGCGTGCAACTCAATATTTGAAAAATTAACTTAACTAAGACCAAAACTTGCATTCAAAAATAAACTATTTATGAATTTCATGCTTGTATAAGCTGTGTCTAACCTGATTGGCAGATTCACCTGTCCATTAGTCAGGTGAGCGTATCCCTGTCTGTGGACTGCCAGTGGGTTGGTGAGCGGCCCGCCCGTCCTCTTGGTGCTCTACCCACCGATGGCTTTGAGATGCTGGGAAAGCTAGTGAGGACCCGAGGGCCTCATAGTGGCTCTGCTGCTGTGAGTAAGATTACTGCTCAGGCACAAAGGGCACAGCGCCCATTAAACTTCCTCCCAGACTGCACTGCACCAGTTCATGCTTGGTGCATGTGAAAGTGCTCCTCGTGTCTTGCAGATCCAGATCCAGTCCTTTGAGATTGTGTGCAACACCACCTGGGCCTCTGAGGACACCTGCTGTGACCTGCCAGCTCAGGTCAGACACCAAGCATCAGCTGTCAGAACTGATTTAAAAAATCAATTAAAATCTACCTGTGAGCACATGATTGAAATCGCACAATCCTATTGGTGAATACTGCAGTGATGACTTAACATTCATTGTCACGCTCCATGAAGAAACGGAAAATGCTTCGTTTATGGATGTGCAGAAGTGAATGTTTTTGACCTCTGTAGAGGGATGAGGAGGGCTGCCCCGCCCCTGAGTATGCTTGCACCTGCACGTCGAACATCCCTGGAGCGCCCGGAGACCCTGGACCACCTGTGAGTACACGCTGAGACCAGGTCTCAGCACTGACCGATTAAACATGAATCCGAGGTGTATGTACTAACTGGTATTGTGATGTTCCCTCAGGGGAAACCTGGCCCTCGTGGGCAGAAGGGGGAAAAGGGGGAGGAAGGCCTGAAGGTAGTCTCCCTCTTGCAGCTAAATTATTCATCAAATCACCCCTGTGTGCATCCACAGAGTGGGTTTTTGCATGTGCTGCAATAGTTACTGTTATACCAGCTACAGCTGGTACACAAGACTGGAGCTAATGAGTAACTCTCTCATCATCTCTCTGCCCAATCTGCTCCCTCTCAGGGTGAAATGGGTCCGCCTGGCAAGCCAGGGCCAGAGGGGGGCTTTGGCCCTATGGGGTCCATCGGTCCACGTGGCATAACAGTGATGGGGAAAATGGTATGGCTTTTTAGCCCCAGATAAGCTACATCACAGCGTTCAGTCGTATAGAGGTGCATTACAACCTCTGTCCATATGCTGCTGATTCTCTAGGGGCCTCCAGGGGTTAGAGGTGAGAAAGGCGATGTGGGAAGACCTGGGAATCAGGTAGTGTCCTTAATGTTTCTTGGTAGTAAATGTGGAGTTGGAGTACGGAGAGTTGTAGTTCGCCTTTCTCATCACCATTCTTTCCTTTTGCAGGGGTTACCAGGACCACCTGGCCCCAAAGGTGAAGAAGGCCCTCTTGGACCAAAGGTGAGCCCAGCTCATTATTTAACATTTACTCAAGCATCATTCGTATGGAGTTAGTTTTACATGGAGAGGTGAGCTAAAGTCATTATTATCTGCAGTTTACATTCAGTTCCTCAGTTGCATCTCAATCCGACCGACCGTTCCTGCCTCAGAAATGTGCTGACACCTTTAATCTACAGTTAAAGTACCTCTAGAAAGGGTATTTTAATTCAGTTCCCATGTCAGTAATGTCAGGATTTCCTTTATGACAGCAATGTATAAAATGTATAGACACCCCCACGTAGGCAGTTATACCAAAGTTATACCATTTATTTTATGCAAATCAGTCATAAGCCTTACAGTGAATGGTCCTGTGGTAAAATTACATGGACAAAAGTCAGGAAAATGTCTTCACAATGTCTGAAAAATAATCTTTCATTCTTAATCTTTGCCTCTCTTTGCCCTCTGTAATTAATCCTGGCTGTTGTTTGACCATGGTTCGGCCCAGGGAGCGAGAGGAGTGGAGGGTAATCTAGGGCCCCCAGGGATTACTGGGCCCAGGGTAAGATGGCAGACACAAATGCGCCTATACACACTTACATAGCTCACACTTAGCTTGCAGGTCTATCACATCTTGTTTAAGCCCTTGTTGAATCTGACTCCTCCAGGGCTTCCAGGGTATGCCAGGACACCCAGGGTCCTCTGGAGAGAGAGGGGCCGTCGGACCTGTGGGACCTACAGTGAGTTCACGAGGCCAGCTTTCTATCTTGAGACATGCAGCGTGCACTCTACTGACAGGCCAGAATACCATGGACGACGTTTAGTTGGAAATAGTTAACATTGTTTAACTCGTGTTAACATTGTTAACATTTAGTTAACTGGTGACTTTTGATGTGGTTTTGTTGTTAGGGGCTTCCTGGGAATAAGGGTGAGAGAGGAGAGAAGGTGAGTTCAATGCAAATTCTCCCTCTGTACGCTGGTCAGGGCACCCTTGTTTTTTTCAAGAACTCATTTTGTCATGTTTTCTGATGTAGTTCCATCTGTACTTTGTTTTAAAGGGAGAGCCACAGTCTCTCGCTATTATCTATCAACTTGTCACTCAGGCCTGTGAGAAGCTAGTGCACAGTATGTAATAAACTCACTGCTTCTCCTCACACTCCTCCATTGCCTCCTGAGTTCTATTGAGTGACAGTAGACCATATAGCATGTTTCTTTGTACATGTCAGCTCAGGACCTTTGTTATTCAGCTGAGATGCTGCTGTTCACCCTGTTCACCTTAGATGAAGTGCTGAAGTTAGACGCCTTGCTGAATGAGATTAGTCGGAAGCCTTTGCCAATCCAGGAGCCAGTCGGACCCCCAGGAGAGCCAGGAATTCCAGGAGGAAAAGGGCCCCCGGGGCCTAGGGGCCCTAAGGGTCGAGACGGTGACCGAGGGGAGCCAGGGAAGCCAGGGTATCCTGGTGAACAGGGTGAGTTATGAATTTGTAATTTTCTAAGATGTTAATAAATGAGTGCATTTGTAGACACAAGTCTGACCCTGGGTTGTAACTCAGGGCGCAGAGGTTTGCCTGGTGAGAGAGGAGCTCCAGGCTCTAATGTCCAAGGATCACCAGGATTAAAGGGTTTTGCAGGTACTTATATTCTGAATGTTTGGGAATACTGTTAGTAGGCACTGGTTTTAGAATAGAATAGAATAGAATAGAGTTTTACATGCTTATCAACATACTCTTTGTGTGTGCTAAACCAGGACCTCCAGGAGAAACCAAAGTAGGGACACAAGGCCCTAGAGGTGATGATGGTAAGGCAGGCTTTCCTGGGGTTCCAGGAACAGTAGGTCAGCCAGGTGAGATAGGGCCCCCTGGTGTGTGCGACAGCAGTGGGTGTCATCGAGGAGATCCTCCAGGAGGTACGTATGGGAAGACTTACTTTGATCCTGTGCAATGTTGTTGCTCTTTTAATGCATTTTGTTCTTGTTAACTTTCTAAGATTTTTCAGAGGATCCATACTTTGGATATCAGCCATGACCTGGATAAAAGTGTGAGATCTTTTTCTAAAATGCCAAACACACGAATGCAGTCGAGCTCTCCTCACGGAGGATATGGCAGAGAAAAACTGGACTCGCATCACAAGGACATGTTGACATGTTTTACCAAGGCCAGTTCTCTAAACCTATTTGTTGGCTGGTTTTTACTGCCTG
Organism: Brachyhypopomus gauderio; assembly: GCF_052324685.1. Classification (NCBI taxonomy): domain Eukaryota; kingdom Metazoa; phylum Chordata; class Actinopteri; order Gymnotiformes; family Hypopomidae; genus Brachyhypopomus; species Brachyhypopomus gauderio. The sequence goes on along the minus strand of NC_135231.1, from coordinate 446,315 downwards.
ACTTCATGAACCTTCTCATGTAAGCTTCATACTGACGTCATGCCAGTTTGCAGTTTCCCTCCAAATGAGATCTGAGCATCACAAACTCTGAGCATCCTTCATTCAAGCCAACTTTATTATACCTATTTAAATTTTTGCTAGTGTTCTGGATGTAACCAGTCTCATGAATAATGGAGGCAAATTCATGAGCAGGACTCACTTTGTGCTGCATTGATTTCAGTTTGAAACTAAAGGGGGGTTTGACATCTTAATTTGAATTTATATTTAAAGGAGCAAACAGCCATTAGTATTTACCTATGAGGAAACATCTCATATATTAAATGTGTACCATTTTCGCACTAAGAATGTTTTAAGGTATAATTTACTGATGCTGTGGTTTATTTTGTTGTTGTTGTTGTGCACTACAGTGTTTGTTTTTTGTGTTGTTGAAGGCGTACTATGACTATCACTTGGGTTCTCTGATTTTAACTGCCTCGAGGAGAATTTTAAACTGACATCTATTTGTATTAATTAGTTGTAAAACAAGATACACTGTGATAATTTTTCCACATAAATTAAACCTGTTTAACTTTATTTTGCATGACTAGTTCCATTAGAATGGTTAGCTCTTTGTATGTTAATTCTAAGCATTTTAATACTGATTATTGTGTTTTCAAAGTGAATTCAGTCTGTATGTGTATGTGTGTGTGTGTGTGTGTGTGTGTGTGTGTGTGTGTGTGTGTGTGTGTGTGTGTGTGTGTGTGTGTGTGTGTGTGTGTGTGTGTGTGTGTGTGTGTGTATGAGAGAGAGAGAGAGAGAGTTTGCATCAGTCATGTAGCTGTGTGAATCAAATTATATTAAAAATAAAAACCCAATAAACCTATTCCTGCTCAGTACTAAATTTGTATTTTAGTGTACCCATAAAACAATGTATGAACTTTCATATGCAATACAAAAAATAAACTTATGGGATTATTATAGTCTAACTCTTTAATGATTTTAAAAGCATACAGTATATATTATATTATTTTCATTTAACATTCAGAACGTACACCATTTGTAAAATATATATCGTTGTTTCCAAACTGGATAACGAGGGCTACTATGTTTCTCATGATTACATATTATCCTTTCGTCGGAACCAATAGTGAAACCGTCCATTGCAACGGAGAACTTTGCGTTACGCCAACATCCGGTGTGTAATTTTGTCCAACATGGCAAGTGGTAAGATTAACAAGAAAAAGCAGCAAGAGTCTGATAAATATTCTGTGTTGTTACCGACGTATAACGAACGGGAAAATTTACCCTTAATTGTGTGGTTGCTGGTCAAGTATTTTGGCAAAAGGTGATTTCTACGTTATGGACGTTTAACCAGCCAGCTAGTTTAGCCATCTAGATGAGCTATCTGTATTCCCTAGTTAACGACGAGCTGTCACCAATATTTAATGATAGTAAAGTTGTACTTGGGTAGTTACTGTACACTACAGGCTTTGTGGCTAGCTAGACCACCAACGTGTAACGTGGCTCTCCTTGTATCATATGCAGTGGGCATAACTACGAGATTATTGTCATTGACGATGGAAGTCCAGATGGTACGATGCAGATCGCGGAGCAGTTACAGAAAATTTACGGAGATGATAAGATTGTAAGTTCACATATATTAGTGTGTCCTACACTAGTGTGTTCACATATATTAGTGTGTTCTACACTAGTGTGTTCACATATATTAGTGTGTTCTACACTAGTGTGTTCACATATATTAGTGTGTTCTACACTAGTGTGTTCACATATATTAGTGTGTTCTACACTAGTGTGTTCACATATATTAGTGTGTTCTACACTAGTGTGTTCACATATATTAGTGTGTTCTACACTAGTGTGTTCACATATATTAGTGTGTTCTACACTAGTGTGTTCACATATATTAGTGTGTTCTACACTAGTGTGTTCACATATATTAGTGTGTTCTACACTAGTGTGTTCACATATATTAGTGTGTTAGATGATAAGATTGTAAGTTCACATATATTAGTGTGTTCTACACTAGTGTGTTCACATATATTAGTGTGTTAGATGATAAGATTGTAAGTTCACATATATTAGTGTGTTCTACACTAGTGTGTTCACATATATTAGTGTGTTAGATGATAAGATTGTAAGTTCACATATATTAGTGTGTTCTACACTAGTGTGTTCACATATATTAGTGTGTTAGATGATAAGATTGTAAGTTCACATATATTAGTGTGTTCTACACTAGTACCGCCGGTAATAAGCTTTGAAATACCCAACACGTCTTGGTAAAACAAAATCTTTGAGACATAGCTGACGCTTCACTCTTTATCAGGTCCTGAGACCCAGACCAAAGAAGTTAGGATTAGGTGAGTAAGCGACTACGGAGGAGCATTGAGAGAACTGAAGTACTGAAATCATCAACAGTTACACATTGTTGTACTTGGGGTAAGAATGCTATTATGGGTTTTTAAATTACTTTTCAGGTACGGCTTACGTTCATGGCATTAAACATGCTACTGGGAACTTCATTATCATTATGGATGCTGATCTTTCTCATCATGTAAGCACTAAAGTATTTCACTTTATGCTGTCTGGGTCACTTGCAAGGAGTTGCATATGTCAGTTTTAAGAGTTAGGACTTCTGATAGGAAAGTCATTTGAAATCAGTATTCAATCTATTATGATAAAGTTTCAGTTTATGCACTTATAGTTTATTTATGAGTTGTGTGTTTTTTCCTTTTCATTTACAGCCAAAGTTTATTCCCCAATTTATTGAGTAAGTCCTTGCTTGGTTCTGTTAGTGAATTAATTTAGGCATAAGTAAAGATGCCTTATATGAGTCACCGATAGATTTTTGTTTCGATTTGTAGGAAACAGAAAGAAGGTGCATATGACGTGGTGTCTGGAACGCGATACAGAGGAGATGGAGGTGTGTATGGATGGGACCTGCGCCGAAAACTCATTAGGTGACTAGACTGCTTGACTCCCACAGAGCACTGTCAGATTTCTCATTTAAGTCTGTATGTTATGAAGTGTGTCATAAGTAAAGCATGTCATCCTTAATCTTGGGAGCGTTTGAGTAGTCATATTCTCCTTTGAAATAAGTGATTTTTTTGTGCTTGAGTCCCACTTTTTTAGAAAAGTAAGACGGAACAATATTTTGCATTGATTAAGTGCTTCCTGTTGTTTGTTTATACCTAAGACTGTGAATGTGAAGTTGTGGTTTTAGTAAAACATTTCCAGAGTCAGTATGCCTATTGAAAAGGTAAGGCTATACATGATTAGGAAATGTGGCAAACCATTTTGTATCTATTTACAATAAATAGTTAATGAAAACTAGTATGGTTATTAAAAGTTATTATGGCCTTACCTTTTCAAGCTAATTCCAGATGCCTAAAGCTTGTTGGTTTACTGCATACTGACTTTGATATTTAGGTCATGGGTTAAAGTTCTCCGTCACTACGACGGATTTCCGTCATTTGATTTTTTTGGGGAAAAAATCCGTCAAATCATAATAAACCACACGCGCGTGCGTGCTATCTTTTGTGGCCGAAATATGATTCTCACTGGCGCTCATCAGCGCTGGATGGATGACGGCGGTGTCATTTGATTGACTTGCGGGTCATTCCGCCTTCAGATTTACAGACATTATGTAGAAAAGTGACCTCCCTCCTCCTACTGACGTGACCGTAGCGCGCGACTCTGTACACCTCGTGCAAACTTGCGCGAACGGCGGAGGCTAGTTGACGCGTCACATTCTTTTTGCAGTCTTGTCCGAAACGATATGTGGTAGTATAAAGAAACACCGCTCAAAAACAGGAGAATTTTAATGTTGCTATGTGTTCCAGGTTTGAAAAGTGCTGGAATTTAGGCTAAAGTACTTTAAAATGTTGAAATTGTAACTACTTCGTTTCACAACAAATATCTGTCTGACTGAACAGTTTTCTTGCATTACGTTAACAAATACGAGCCTCTTGTAATTCCAGGAAACATGAGAGAACGTGAAGACATTAAGATTGGGTGTTTTGAAAATAAACAACCATTAAAAAATGTGATAAAAAGCGAATTATTTCGAATCATTTCGAGTATATGTATAAATATTTAACTTAATTAAATGTAACATTGAAAACGTGTTGAAATGGACCTTGAAAGTGACGTGCAAGTGCTTTAATTCCACCTTATAAAGGTGTATGAACCCTGCAAACATGACTTTGTTCATTGTGCTGAGGCGCGGCGCGTGCGAAGTTACAAAATTCGAGAGGTGCACGACCTTGCGAATCACCAGCACGCGAGGCTCTCGCGCACGGGTGGAGCCAGCGCGATTACGTCATTTTCGGCGCCCGCGCCGCCCGCACGCGCCGCGTCAAATATAATGGCTTAAACCAGGCTTAACATGGATGGTTTTGTTCTGTTTGTATTTAAAAGCTCTATCCAGTGTAATTTTTTTGTAACATACCTACTTAAAGCAGGTAATCTTACGGCTTATGTTTTTGTGAATAGTGAATTTGATAAAAACAAGAGAGCTTCATACCTTTTAAAACTCACCAGGATTCACTAAATTTGACTTGATCTTTAAATAGTTTTCTGAAGAGGACCCCCAGATTTATGTACATTTATTGCTCAGGTGTTGCATTTTGTCGCTTCATAGATTCTCTCTTCTCTCCTTACACAGGCTGTTTAGATAAATATACTTTATAAATGTGTTTATTGTGTAGAATTAGGCAAAAGAGGTCGTGTCCCAACTACACCACATTTTCAGTAATTGCTAGCATTGTCTTTTGCCAGGAAAAATTTTCAGTCAAATGAAAATTTCTTGCTTTAACCCATGATTTAGGTAGATTCAAAAACATTGTTGATCTGTTCAGCAAATTTCCCTTTGGATTCAGGTTATGGAATTGTTTCTCCATTATGAAACAAGGGTTGATAATGCAGTTCAGTTGGCAGGCTGTCTCTGGTAACTTTTTAAGAACAATGACCACAAGCTCAAACAAACGGGATACAATTTTCTTGTGGCCTTTGATAAAACTTGTGAAGCCATACAGCTTCATTTCTCCCTGTATGACCAACTTCTCAGAGTGGTGCAGTTCATTTTGTTTACAACACAAACAGAAGAAGAGGAGCAGGAGTAGATTGAGATGTTCTGAGAGATGTACAGAGATACTGGATCTGAGGTCATCAAGGTTACATCTCATCAAATCCTGATTGACAAACAACATTAGCTATGCAAGGCAGCAACACCTAAGAGATAACGGCAAAATGAAAAGGCTTACCTTACCTATACCTTACCCTCATGTTCATCTTTTGATCTTGTATTTGTAGTTTTATTTAACTTTGAGTTGCATCAATTGCTGTGTAATGATCCTGATATTATAATATTTTGTTTAATATATGCTAATCTTTTAGCCTTATCTCAATCCTTTCCTTCTTCCTAGCCGAGGGGCCAATTTCATCACGCAGGTGCTGTTGAGGCCAGGTGCATCAGATCTCACTGGGAGCTTTAGGTACGTGCACTTCTTCAGAGCACTATTCTGATTTGGAGACCCACTCCTGAATTGCCCACCATCTTGACGTGTTTGTGTCTCTGTGTGCTTTATTCATGATAGATGAATCATCACTTGATATTTCTGCTATCATAAATATCGATTCCTCCATGAACAACAACTGTAGATTGTTGCTTACAGTTGGTCTTTTTTTTCAGGCTCTATAAAAAGGATGTGCTGGAGTCCCTGGTGGAGCATTGTGTGTCTAAAGGCTATGTTTTCCAGATGGAGATGATTGTCCGTGCTAGACAATTGGGCTACACTATTGGAGAGGTCTGCCCAGTAGACTTGTTTGTTGTTTGTTTTGTTTTTTTTTGCTGTTGTTGTTTTCTTTTTGTTCCCCTTGATTTCATATTGAACCTTGTCATTGCACACCACCCTCAGCATTTGACTGCATTTCTATTGCAATATTATTAGAGATTATTCTATTGATTATATCAGGTAATCTACCTGAATTCTGTTAATTCGTGTATCCCTTTTACTGTTATTTGTTAGTCCCTGCTTCACTGCCCTGATCTTCTGTATTCTGGCTATTGTTATCTAGATGCTAATCTACTTTGAAGCCTGAATAATGCTTTGTTACTTTCTGCCACAGGTTCCAATCTCCTTTGTGGACCGTGTTTATGGGGAGTCCAAACTGGGAGGAAATGAAATAGTCTCCTTCCTTAAAGGGCTACTCACTCTTTTTGCCACAACATGACCCCAACATGGCTGGTTGTGCTGTCCTGTCATGTGACGTGATCATACATGTAGGTGACTGGAGCCTTCAGACAAGCTCCGGTCACCTGATGCACTCTTGACTGATGGATCTTGTCTAATTAAAAGAAAGAGTTGTTTAAAAGTTGTAACTTTTGTGACACTTATTTAGATGTAATGTTCTGTGGGATTTTGAGACAGTTTGTTATTATTTTGTTCCATCAATCAAAAAGAATGCTGTTACAGTGCTTAATTTTAGGACAGGGGTAGGATGCTGGTAATTTGGTAATTTGGAATGCTGAGGGGCAGCCTCAAGGCACATTCTCTTCTGATCATATCATCTGGCCTTTATTAAAAACTTGCAGGTTCTTCACAGCTGTGCTTGTGCTGTGTAATGATATTGTTTAATTGCTATGTATTGACCTTAAAAGGACATGGTCAGAACATAATGTGAGAATGTAATTTGGACCAAATCTACAAGAATCATATATAAAATGTCATAAAATCATTAAATAAAGAGGATAAATTCTTGGCTGAATGGACATGCACATTCACGTGGTTAAATCTTATGAATAGATATATGTAGAACTAGGTGAACAATTAAAATGAATGCTATATTTTTAAATTTTTTGGAGTAAGCAAACTTGGTATGGGTTTTATGGCTGATGTTTATTCATTACAGTAAATTGTTGGTAAATAAACTAAATTAAAAAAATGTATGCTTCTTTGTCTCTGAAGTCTGTCTATACCACATTTATTTATCTTAACATGTTTCTATACTTAAATTTCAAGTTAATTTAAAAACTCAATATTACGTAAATATTTTTCCACAAGAAATTTCTGCGTATTAGTAAAACATTCTACTGTGGTGCTAACTCACACAGAACATACCCACTATGTCCATATGGTCAAATGAATGCAGGTGTCGGAGAATTGAAGCCTGCAGGGGTAGGTCAATAGATTACCAAGATGCCATAAAAACACAGGATGCATCCTGTGGCTTAAGAGTCAGAGTTCTAATTACAATGTACAAATGTGTCATAAGGGGTTTATTACAATTTTAAGCAAAACCTCTGCAGGCACCCAATGGCAGAGATGAATATAACCCCTTATTATGGCAGAGGCTTCAGGATCTTGGTTGAGTTGCATCCTCAACATGAAGTTTCAATAATTTTGCCCCTAGTTTTTTTATATAGATTGAGAGATCCTAAATGAATAACAGTAATACTAATTAATTGTATTACCATGTATTATTTGTATTTATTAATTATTTAGAGTATAACTATCTACAGACATCATTAGGGTGCGAGTTAAGGGATGCTTCCAGCACTCACATGTCGGATATCCTAGCGCTTCATTTACAGAAGTAGTCCCGGTGAGTTGCGCACAAAAGCTGTACAGCGCCACCACCTGAACTGATAGTACTCCACGCTGGGTAAGTACTGAGGCACTGTATACATCCGACTCTCTGCGGGGGTAGATACCAGATGCAGAATTGACGCATACGACTTTGTCCAATCACATTTCAGGAGATGGCGCCCCCTATTGCTATTTTGCGTGTTACTGCATATGGGGGTTGTTTACACCAATTCCTAGAACACTGTAGAAAATATTACGCGCGAATATAACCAGCTTTTTTGAGCCCCTGTAAATTCCAGGTAGGCTAAAGAGGGCACTCTTGAACAGGTAGATGTGTGTGTGATAATTAAACGAGTCCTCTCACAACCAGTGTCCCGACTCAACAACTCACTCTCGGCACAATGATTTTTTTAATATTATAATCAAACACATATGTCACTTCCGCCCTTTTTCACACGCCATTTTGGACAGAACATGTTATGGGCTGGGATGTATTGTTAGAGCAAATTGAGCGAATACGTTAATTGTCCTCATTGATACAGTAATTTACACTTTAGGCTGTTGTGACTAAGGAAGCGCGCTCCATCGTCACATTCCCCCCGTCCTTTAAGCTAGCTAGATGAGTTACATTACATCCCCGGCAGCCAAGCAGAGGCAGACAGCTCTGGGGTCGGACAGTGACACAAGTGGAGCTCCCTCTCTCGGTGTGGTGTGTCCGCCTCGCTTAGTCCAGATCGCCCGGCAACAACCGGAGGAGGAGGGAAAGTGACACCGCTGGCTACGCTTTGTCTCTCGGCGATTGTGCTGCGAGGCGACATCACTGCTGCCTCTACGGGGACCCGGTTCCGAGCCAGGTGAAGTCTGTGTCTGTTACTCGTGGTCAGGTCGCTTCTGCTGGTAACCCAAACGTTTCAGCTAGCGAGCTAACGAGCTAACTGTGTCGATTCTAGTCTGTATAAAACCCTGGCTAGCTAGCTAACGCTGCTAGCTACCCATTCACTTAGATTGCTAGTAGTATTGCTAATTTAACCAGCCGGTAGTTAATAGCTGCTAGCTAGCTAACCTAATAGCATTTTTTGGTTGTCTAACATAACGCGATGGCTAATGAAGTAGTCGTGTATGTCGTTAATGTAGGTGTAAGGTGGTGTTTAAAAGTAAAAGGTGTAAATAGCAGCTCACTCATCAAATAAAAGATTAAATGGATTTCTAGACTCATTTAGCTAGCTTGTTAGCTGTCTAGCTAGCGAGCTGTCCACTTGATTTTGGGACAGCTTTATTGTTAGTTCTTTGCTAGCTGGAAACCACAAAAGACCTGCTGCAATATTTGTACTCCAACAGTAAACAAACAAACATTAAACCTAGACAGGTACGCTCCTCTTTTCATGAAAACCAGTTATCAAGTAAATAGCTAGCTAGTTATTTATTTACTCGGCTCCTGTCATTTCTGCATGTCCATTTCATTGTGCACCAAATGTTTCACTAACTACTCTGCTACTTATAAAAAAACTTCTCAAAATACTGTGTAGCTATGCGTTAGAGATATCAACTCGGCTCTCCTCGATTGATGTCAACAAGCCATTCGGACGACTGGCGAGTTAATTGTTTGTAATTTTGTTTCCCCTTCCTCGTTTAGTCCTATATTAATAAAGTGGGGTTGCAAAGCAGTGTACTAGTTCACCGAATTAGACATGTACTAGTCAGCGAGTATGTTCGACAACACGCACTCTTATTCTGGCTTAATTAGACTCTGTGCCTGTGACTAAAAGTATATGAATGAACAGTATTATTTAGTATCACAGTGTTTAATTATTATTGCATACTATTCGTAGTTTGTAAATGATACGGAAGAGTTTTTGCTGTCTTGTTTTTTCAGATCTTTTAAGGTTTTACTTCATATGCACTATATACACATTATTATTATTATTAGTAGTAGTAGTAGAAGTAGTATTGTTGTTATTTTAATATCATGTAACCCATGTACAAATGATGTATGTTCAGAAGTGATAAAGGATCCTCACTTGAAGCAAACTATATTAAATATGTGTCTTTGTTTCTGGAAAGTAGATTAAGCCTATTCTGTATTGCCGTTGTAATTTATTCTTCTTCTTAATGGCTTTGTTCAACCAAAACTCCAATTAAATAAATGTTCAGGGCCACCTACAGTAAGCTGGGCAAGCTGAAAATAACCCCCACCCAACACAATCCACTGCAGACATTTGCACCGTCACAGAGACTGTCTCAATAGGGGGCGCCATTCCATGATCGCAGTTTAGGAGGCTGCACAAAAAGGAGAGTGGAAAAGGGGCAGGCAGAGTAGGGAGAAGGTTATATAACAGGCAGAGGGAGAGCTGTCCTCTAGCGCCATCTACTTTAGATGTGAAAAAGCTGGTGTGGAGTGGAAGCCATTGCTGCCAGATACAGAGCAGAGCTCTCGGTCAGCATTGTTAGTGCTGTGTGCTGAAGAGTGGCGGACAGAGGTGGAGAGGTCATGAAATGTTAAAGGGTCAGTCAACTCAGTTTTGACTTTCTGAATTTTGATGTGTTTTATGCATGAGAGTAGACTGCATTCTACCTTTTTTGATGGAAGACCCATTCGATCAGCCAGATGTAGAGTAACTGTTGTAAATGGCTGTACAGGTATTATAATCACAACTAGGCCCAGTGTCAATTTGGGATTCTTACTGTTTAAGTTCTGATATAATGCACCAATGTCTGTTTCATTAAGCTGTGTTCGGAGTAGAGTTTCTCTTTCATTTGACAACTAGACTCTTAACTATTAAATTGGTGAAAATGGAGAGGCCAAAATGTCACGACTTCTCAGATGCAGTCTGAAATTGTGAGATGGTATGTTGCTTTTTTGACCGAGGGGCCTTTACAGACCTCTATGGTTCAGGTTTTAAAAAGTCCTGCCATGATTTTATATATTTGTTTTATTAATTATTTGTACCTCCTGGTTTAAGACAATTAGCAAATCCAGGCAGCTGGAACAAAGAACAAAATCCTGGAGAGGATTTTTACTTTCTGAGCCTGAGCTATGCACCCTTGTGGCCTTGTAACAAATGTTTTAAGCAAGTGCTTTTCACAGCTCTTCCAGCAATGTTAAATATTAGTGATGCACCGGTAGCAGTTTTGTTATGCCTTATAGGCTCACTGGGTAACAGTGCGAAAACTTCATGTATCTGTGAATATAGAACATCATCACCACTCACAACAGTTCTGTGGTTTGATTGCTTTCTATCATTTGTTATCAATTTAAAAGACCTGTGCTCAGGCATTTTAATCCACTGCTGAAATACAAAAAATTGAAAATTTCCCCCTAGAAGTGGGCTTCTCTGAACACCTTCTGCAATGTTAAGGTTTTAGTACATACACACTGATTCTGTGCCGGCAATGCACTTGCATAAAGCAAATGAATTATGTAGCCTATATTTTTGATTTTACAACTGTGAAGGCTGCTTAAATTTTCCCCACGTTTCCACATGAACATATACAGGTTCTGCCATTAAGACTGGAATTGAACTAGAAACTGTTCTTTGCTCACTTGAGAATTAATTTAGTCACATTTAGGGCACAATCTCTCTACTGATTAAAGTTTCACTGTCCACCATTTGATTGCTTAGAAGTCTTTTTAGTAATAAGTGAAAGGTATAGTGAAAGTATAGTTTTGAATGCAAATTGAGAACTATGTGAATAATTTGTAGATTTGCTGAAAACCTAGGTATGTAAAATAAAATATAAATAGGCCTACAATTTAGAATGGAATATGGTAGAAGTAACTAAACCTTGCAATGAGGTTTTTTGCTCAACTTCAAGGCAAATTCAGATTTTTTTGGAAATCCAAGTTTCTTTAAAAATAAATTTTATTTGTAATTTCAGTAAAAAAAAAAGATAAAGGTAAACCCCTTTGAATATTTCACAAACCTTTTATTGTAGCATATAGAAATAAGTTTAATCTGTAAATATTTCCGACAGTATTTGCACGCTCTATAGAATCTCCAGAATTACATGCTTTACAAGTTTCAGTGTAGACTAGCACATGTTTGGCCGACTCATGTAGGGGTTTATACTATTGTAAACCAAACTATGTTATTGATGTTTTGTGACATTAATGGATAATTTCTGCATTTGATTGTGTTACCTTTATGTCTTGCATACTTTTTGACAAAGAAGTATTCTGCATTTTTGGAAGTCACCCATGTGTGTAACCCTAATGCTAGTTAATGGTAATGGCTCTGTCAAATGTATGGATTGTTGATGAGTATAGACTACTAACCTGAGATTCCTGGTGTAGCCTGGGCTCTGGTTTCTGCAGGCACTAGTCGTGACATAATTCTTAAACAAGCTGACTGTTTAATCTTTAAACATATTGGTGCATTGATTTATTTTTTGTTGTGCTTTTTGCTTCTTTAGGTGAGCAGTATGTTTCAGCTCCCAATCAACAACCTTGGCAGTTTAAGAAAAGCCAGGAAAAATGTAAAGAAAGTACTTGGGGATATTGGCTTGGAGTTTTGCAAGGAACACATTGATGTAAGTATTGTTTCTCAAAAAAAGTGATTGTGATCAAAATTGCGTTGTGTTCATGGACTTGAAGTAATAATGCCAATAATTATGTAATCATTGTTGATGCAGTATGGGTCGATCAGTCTTACTTAGTCTTACTCAAAACACGAACAAAACCGAATCCAGCTGTGCTGGTTACATCTGACCATTTGAACATATCATTCAGTACAGAAATTATTTATTATTAATATAAAAGTCTCTTTATTGTCTGGTATTCTGCTGGTATGATACAAATTAGCTCATTCAGGCTGAAAAAAGTGCAGTAATTGTTCTCAAAATCTCACAAAATTATGCAAATTAGACCAACTTATTCAAATTTATTAAAAGAGGGTATGTTTATAGTGCCCAACTTGACTGTTGGTGTCTGCCAATAACTGCAAATGGCAACTTAATGAAAATGAAACTTTTTGGTTGTGTCAAGCTAGCTAGTGTCAAAAATAACTTACTACACAGCACTTACAACTTATTCTTATTACATTTGATGAAGAACCCTAAATATGCTGTAATGAATGCATTCTCTTTCTTGAGCCCTAGTTTCTTGGGGCATAAAGGTTTCATTTTTGGTACACTATTCAGTTTGTTCATTGAGTGGGTATACATCATTTATGCCATTTAACTCAATACCCAAGAAACAGCAGTTTTAAAAGTTTTACTTATTAGGTCATTAGAGTCTGTTAGATTCTTATGTTGTTACCGTACGAATGGCTTAATTTTAAGCCATTTTAAGAGGCAAATGGGAACTAGAATTCAGTCAAAACAAAAATGGAGAAAACCGGCGTGATGTGTCTTACAAACAGGACCATTTAATTTGTTTTGCAGTAAAGATCATGTAAAGTAATTCTGCTTTTAAGTTTTGTTTTAGATCTTACAGATCTAATTGTAATTATTGGCATTACTTGATCATATGTCTTGTACCCCACCCCCACCCAATCTGTAGGACTATAAAGACTTTGTACCCAATGAGTTCTATATCAAGAATACAACATGGGATGATGTGTGCATGTGGGATCCTTCCCTTACAAAAACACAAGTAAGTATAGGCACTCTTTTCCTAGTTATTTATTTTTTCTTTTCTTTATTTACAGTATTAATTAGCTGTTATTGTTTCTCATGACATTTTCTTCACCCCATGTTTTTAGGACTACCGGTCGAAGCCATTCTGTTGTTCAGACTGCCCTTTTTCTTCAAAGTTCTTTTCTGCTTACAAGAGCCACTTTCGTAATGTCCACAGCGAGGATTTTGAAAATCGTATCCTCCTTAACTGCCCGTATTGCACTTACAATGGGAACAAGAAGACCCTGGAGACACACATCAGACTGTTTCACATGCCTAACAATGTGGTACGCCAGGGCACTGGGGGTCCCCAGGGGACAGTAGCTGGCCTGAAGGATGGTGTTCGTCTGGACAAGGTTCGAGACAGTGTAGAACAGGCAGTGTACTACTGTAAGAAATGCACTTATAGGGACCCACTCTACAATGTGGTGCGCAAGCACATCTACCGGGAACATTTTCAGCACGTTGCTGCTCCGTATATGGTCAAGCCTGGTGAGAAGACATCAACGCCTAATGGATCAGCAGCTGACACAGGCACAGGGAACACTACAGATTCCAGTAGCACTGCAGGTAGTAGCAATAGTAATAGCACTGCCATCCACTGTAAGCGTTGCCTCTTTGTGCCACGTACTTATGAGGCTCTGGTGCAGCATGTCATTGAGGACCATGAACGCATTGGGTACCAAGTCACTGCCATGATTGGACATACCAATGTGGTGGTACCTCGTGCCAAGCCTGTTGTTATGGTGTCCCCCAAAGCCCAGGGAGAGAAGAGTGTTATTGGTGTCACACCAAAGGGCACCCTGGTGACTGCTGGGGTGCGGCCGTTATCTGCACAGCAGCTGAGTCGCATCGTCATTCCCAAGGGGAGTTTGAACTCAACTGGGCTCCTATCAGGTGTTCAACTGAAACCAGGCACATTTGGCTTGAAGCCTGGCACCACTCAGGCGTTGTCCATTGGAGGACAACAAGTGCGTATTACCTTGCCGGGCAATGCACAGCTTTCAGTGTCCCAGCAATCTCACACAGCCAAGCCTCAGCTTTCTGCTAGTGCTCTACGCAGCTCAGTTTCCGCATCAACATCGACTTCTGTTCTGAAGATTCCACCACTGACCTCGCGAATCCAGGCAGCTGCTGCTAACGTAACATCTGCCGCTCCTAAAAAAGGCGCCTCCGTCCTGGGCACGTCTTACACTCAGAAATGGAAGATCTGCACGATCTGCAATGAGCTGTTTCCTGAAAATGTCTACAGTTCACATTTTGAGAAAGAACACAAAGCAGAAAAGGTGCCCGCGGTGGCGAACTACATAATGAAGATCCACAACTTCACCAGTAAATGCTTATACTGCAACCGCTATCTGCCCAGCGACACATTGCTCAACCACATGCTAATCCATGGCCTTTCATGCCCACACTGCAGAGCCACTTTTAACGATGTTGAGAAGATGGTGGCACACATGCGAGGGTCACATCCTAATGAATCTGTTGGGGTACGCACTGATTCCCCACTCACTTTTGATCTCACCCTTCAGCAGGGCAACCCAAAGAATGTCCAGCTGATCGTCACCACTTACAATATGCGGGACGCGCCCGAAGAGTCTGTGGCGTTCCATGCCCAAAACAATGCCTCACCTACAGCACAAGGAAATAAGCCTGCAACTCCACACTTCCCAAAGATACCCACAGAGGCCCCAGACGCAACTCCGGCTAAGAGTGCCCCACAGGCGGCTGTCCCCTACAAGAGAGATGTGGGCAAGACCCTTTGCCCTCTCTGCTTCTCCATTTTGAAGGGCCCCATTTCTGATGCCCTTGCACACCACCTGAGAGAAAGACATCAGGTGATTCAAACAGTGCATCCAGTGGAGAAAAAGTTAACCTACAAATGTATCCACTGCCTCGGTGTGTACACCAGCAACATGACTGCCTCCACTATCACGTTGCACCTGGTGCACTGTCGTGGTGTGGGCAAGACTCAAAACGGCCAGGACAGCAGGCCTGCTCCGACTTCTAGAGTAGTCAAGGCTCAGGGAGCTTCTTTGAAAAGGGCCGGGTTTCAAAATGATGATGAAGCTGACCCAAAGAAACGGAAAGTAGGGCCAGGGGACCAGGCTCAACCAAGCCCACCTGCTGATCTAAAGGAAGATCCTGTCGTATTAGCTTTGGATCCAAAAGGCCATGAGGATGAGACATATGAGGCTCGCAAGGGCTTCCTCACCCAGTATTTCAACAGGCAGCCCTACCCCACCCGCAGAGAAGTAGAGAGGCTGGCTTCTAGTCTCTGGCTGTGGAAATCTGACATTTCAAGCCATTTTACAAACCGAAGAAGGAAATGCGTTCGTGACTGTGAAACACAAAAAGTTAATGTTCTGCTTGGATTCGACATGCACCACGTTACACAGTTGCGGCATTCAATGGATTTCAACTCTGAGTGGTATTTTGAAGCCCCTGAGCAGGTACAGAAAAGTCGGACATCTGTGGGTTTCATAGGTAGATCTACCAGTGCTAAAATACGATGGCAGCAAAGAGCTTCTGCTAATGGTGATGTGCAACTGCAAGGGGTGCCAGGTAGGTCTTCTGCCAAAGCTTCACCTCACTCGAATGGCCAGAAGGCCAATGCAGGGAGCAACTGTAATGAGTCCGCCAAGATGACTGTAACATCTGGGGGACTTCTAAACTCTGAGCCCATTTCTGTTGACTCTGATAGTGAGGATGAGAAAAATGTTGAGGCTTCACCGCAAAACAAGGACTCTGAAGTCAACAGCCAGCTAGCTTGTGGAGCAATAATAGGGACAGAAAGTGAAGAGGGTGCAAGTGACTATGATCCAGAGGACTCCCTCAATGGTGAAAACGGTTACGGGTCAGAGGACAACCTGCAAAAAAGAGGGAGCCCCAAAGAAGAGGGCCAATCAAGCATCATGACCAAGCTTGGACAATCAGGATCAGGAACCTGCCTTGGCAAGCAGCAAGTCTGATTTTTAAACACAGATATCAAAAATTCACATGCGAACACTTCACGTTTGTTACATTTGCCAGACGCCAACAATGCTGCCTCATCTGTACTTAAGGACCATGGTCTTGGGCAGCAGTGCTTTCCTAAACTTCCTGAAGCCATTTTCAAGGGCAAAAAAAGTAAAGATTTTTTGTTATGTAAAGACGAATGCTAAATTAGATTAATGAACTGAGGGCAAGAAACAGCTTTTCCTCAGGGTAGGGAAAGAAAACACTGAAAGTGCACCAAACCGTAGATGATAATTTTGCCTTCAGTTTGTTTCTTTGAGAATTTCACATAAGTACTTAATGTTTGTTTAGCCGCTATCATGTGGCAGAATGAGTGTTTATTAGAACTACAGGTATTCTTGAATTTCATGTAACCATATAGAATAGCTAGTGTATATTTGTACAGTCTTTTAGATATGTCTAAGGAGATGTTGGTGTAGGTGTACTCAGAGATTTGCTATTCAGTTTGTGCTCATGCTAGATGGACATGTTCTACATTGGTTCTCTTAATGGATGTGGCTTTTGGTGGCTGTTCTTCATGGTTATTTTTTAACAAACTATAGCATTTTGCTAAGTAATATATCTATATATCAAAAGCAAATTAAAATTAACATAACCTCTTGCTTTTTTGTGCTTTATAACAGAAGTATTCCTTTTTTTATTATTATAATTATTAAAAATTTGCCACAACATACTTTTTGGTCCACTGTAGGACAGATTCCCCTGACACCACACCTCTCCCAAGGTCAGAGCCAAGAGCAGTTGGGATAACTGCATTTAGCGCTGTGCTTTCTAGTCTCATTGTATTCGCTTCAGACTCTGACCCGTACTTACTTTCTAGCTTCTTTCAGTAGTTGAATTTTTATTTTGTTTTTTCTTTGTATGGACTCTCGCTACAGCCTGTGGTGCACAGACAGCGTTCACCATCAATCCAACTTCGTTGTGTCTGTATGTTTTAGTTTGTGAGCTGAAATTTATGTTTGTGCTTTTTGTTTTGGTTGGTTTATTTGTCACTTAAAGCATTTCTGAATAATAAAGTGCTGTATTGTGCTTCTCACGGTCGTTCTAACCATGCAATTCTTCTGCTGGGGACAGTTGAACTTGCTCTTCTCTTACATGGTCAAACAATGTGATAATGTTGCTAAAACACAATGGGCTAAATTCATAAAACCTGACGGTAACCTCGCTATACCACCTCAAAATGTGTGACAAAATGTTTAGTTCCTGGTCATTGTTACCACAGCCATAAGTAGTGCAGCTGCGTCAACTTACCCTTGATGTAAATTCTCCTGTGCCTAAAGTGAAAGCCAATCAAAATCCCAAATGTACCCAAGCCAGAACACCTACGCCAAGTAATAGATGATTGACTAACCCCAATTGTGAGATCCGTGGTATACTGAAAACTGCTAGTTGCATGAACATGTCGTGCACAGTGGCGGATGCAGCCGGTAGTTTTTGGACGGGCCAAAGTTTAATTGGGGTGGGCAAGGGGGGGTGGCGAACGTAATTTGTTGACGGGGGGGTGGCGAACGGGCCCAGCTGCCAATCAGGGTGGGCCTGGCTCACCCAGGCCCGCCCGTAGATCCGCCCCTGGTCGTGCACCTGTAAATTTCACAGAGGCAGGACCTTCATGCTTGCTCTGAGCTGACTTCAGTTCTAAATCACTGCAGAAGAGCCAAATTGTGTCCTCGGTTTATATGCGTTTGTAGTGCCATCCTTTGTAACGAGTAAATTTGCGTTTCTCATGGAAAAAGTTTGTGCCATTCTGAGCTGTCCATGCAAGTCATCTTCCTGTTCATGTTGTCTTACTGTTGCTAATTGTTTGCCACCATGCTCACTCCAAACAAACCAAATTGTGATTTTAAATAATTTGTCAATTTTAACTAAATGGGTGCTTGTCCAGAATTCTGTTGATGACTTGCATGTGTGACCAAACATTGGAAGAGAAAAGATAATAAATGTTTGCTTCTTTGGACATCAGAGGATGTTTTGTGCAGAGCAGTGTTCTATTATGAAGAATGCTATTGTCATATGTAAATAGGAACAAAATAAGGTAGCGCCAAATTTCAGTGGTGTTTCTTTATTCACAATTTTGAATGAGGAGACCTCACTGTGGCATGTTTTGCTGTTAACGTCACATTAAATCTTGCAGTGTGTTTTATGAATTTTGCCCAGTGTTCCAATGTCCCCTTTGGTCTGTCTAAATTCGAGTTGGACTGAATCCAACAAATGAATATTAGTCTGGATATCAGCATTGAAAGGCTTGATTGCCTTAATGTCTTAAAGCTGAGCCATGTTTGTTAAGCCCTTTTAGGCCTTGGTGTGGGGGGAGGGAGCTGATGTCTAGCGTGTCTGTACCTTGATTGTCATAGTCTAAAAAGACATCGGACACCACTAGATCAACAGCTGAGGAAACGCAGAGACTACTATTGATATCAATGGGTTTTGGTGGATTTACCTGAATTGGAACCATATTTATCCAAAATATTATCCAGTTAATGGAAAGCTGCTTATGTTGTAAATGCTGTGCAAAAACATTATTTACAACATTTCTGTACTAAATCTCAGTGTGTCTCAGTTTGAGGATCGACTACTGGATCATGTGCCCAGTCATAGGGTACGTTGTGTCTGTGCTGTACGTCCATCTGTGGACTCGTGGTTGCTCTCCTCCCAGTGAGAGAGGCCTCAAAATGGAGGAAAAGTCTGAGAATCTACCCCTCCCCCCTCCCAGACTCGCTCTGATCTGCTGTGCTAGTCTGAGAGAAAGAGAGCGTGCACGCGGCTGCGTGCGTGCGTGCGAGCGAGCGCTCGCTCGTCCGTCTGCGCGAGCACGTGCAGGGAGGGGAAGGAGGTTCTGAGGAGGCCCTGACTGGTTCGCTGATGGAGGCCCTCGCAGCCCTTGTCCGCAGAGCGGCACTGACGTGGGGGAGGGGAGACAGAGAGGAGGCCTGAGTGCTCTATACTGCCTCCTGTTGTTGAAAAGAAAAACATCCTGCAGTGCTAGGCGTGGGTAGCAGGGGTGGTTTCTGTTTAACAGTGCTCTCTGAATGCCTATCTGTATAATGAGTTAAACATGATCAATAATCCCTTGTCAAACTGTTATTAACCAAATAGATTTGGGAACCTTCAGGACTTGTAAAAGGTGGTTTTCCATGGATCTAGAGACGTGCCACTAAAGAGTGCTAGTCATGTTAAGGAAGAGAGGACCATGTGCCAATTCAACCATTCACCATGTTATTTTACAAAATAAAAGAAAAAACTTTAAAGGAAAACATCAAAAGCTTAAATAATTCTTGCTCAAGCGCTGGTGCAGCCTTTTGACATAATTGGGGCTAATTTAGTCCACAGACCCTATTTAATTAATGTCTCTTATACAGTACGGGCATCAGTAGGAATGGTGACAGGAACTGCGGCTGTAGCACTGCAGATATTTCAGTCTTACTGAGTTACGAATCAGGTTAAGAAACATGGAAGTGGCAAGTTAAAGCACAAATGCTCAGAATGGGAAGTAAAAATGCTAAACATATTTTCACGGGCTTATTAAGCTAATAAGCACATTTAGAAAGAGGAATTGAGTGGAGTGCTTTGACCTGCACCTATTTGGGGGCCGTTACAGGATTTAGTTTCTTAGAAGTAAACAGTCCATCATTTTTCATGCTTCTAAAACCGTCACAGTTGTGCATTAAAATAGCATCTTGTGAATTGTGATGATTTTATAATGGCTGTTGTACAGTTTGATGTCATGTTTTCTGAGTCCGTCTTGCTTTTTCAGACAACCCAAAAAAATAATTTTTGTACTGCATATGACTCACTGTGGGCTACTAATGTATAAGGTGGCATCTTGTAAACATTTTTTTCCTCAGTTTCTTGGTTACATTTTCTGTTTTATTACACATGTATTTTGCCCCACTGCCCTTTGTTCTCAGTGATTGTTGATGTAGGTGTCTCTATGGCATGTGAAGGTAGCATCTGTCTTGAAAGGTGAAGTCCAACAAATGCATCATGGGAAGCTTTCATCCGGGGTCAGCCTGCTGACCAATCACCTTGGTGCAGTTCTAAGTGAGTGGACGTATCCAGTTCCTCTATGTGTCCCTGCGGATGACTGACAGGCTATATAGCTGCATAACTGTATTAGAAACTACGGGCCAACCATACACAGTGATACCCTTAACTGAAAGTATTTATAACTCGAGCAGGTCCATGCTATTATTCAAAATCATAGTTGTTCCGGGGGACCAATTAAAATTGCCAGACAGCTGTCATCGGATCCACTGTGTCATAAAAATGAATAACTAAATGCGACAACATGTAGTTGATTTCATATAATTGGGTTGTGTTTGTTTGCTTTTGGAGGAAAGGATAAATTTGGTGATTTATTCTTTGGGCAGTTTGATGGTGTGTCTCCATCTTTTAATTTTACATTATAACATATATGATATATAGAACTACTTGCTTTATTGTATTGTTGCCATGCACTAAAAACAGATGTATTACTGTTCTGTTGTGAATATCAGTCTATTTAAGCTACTTTCAGTACTTTTTAGTTGGAATTCCTCAACCTTCCTCAATGTTACTGCACTCACATCCCATTTGTGATGGTGCAATTTTATGGAAGATAAACAATCACTTAATATGTGAAACAATCACTTAATAATAGAAAATGGTGCTGGGTAAATAAATACAGCATAAATAATTATATGCTACTGAGTGTTAATTGGCTTTAACAAAAGATTTTCACTAATGTTAAAGTTTCTAAGATTTCACAATGTAACCAAATGTTGTGATGTTGGTGCAGAAAATCAGAATTACAGGTTTTGCAAAAAAAAAAAAAAACAACTGCCCAAAACTAAATGGTTCAAATATTTTGGCAGTACCTGAACCACTTGACAGAAATTTTAATACACCAAAATAATAGAATGGAAACCTTCTTTGTTTGAAAGGTTTACCTAAACAAGGTAAGTTACTGCAGCTACAGCTGTTTTGAAGCACATATATTTAAATCCAAGTGCTTCCATTATATCAGTTATCTGTTTTTTATTCTATATAAATACAGTACATGTTGGTGAGAAGTGTTCCAATTGGAGTTCATCTTTTCATTTTTTCTTTGACATAATCAGCTGTGAATTGAAGACCACACCCCTAGTAATGGTGATGTAGTGAAACAAAGGATCTCATTCCAAAATGGTTTAACCTTCACCATACCTTGTGATGAAGAATATGGTAATACATGTTTCGAAGCATCTTCTGAGTTTTGTTTGGTGTTTACCTAGTAGGGATGGACCTTACCTCAGCTCTTTGTGAAATGTTCAGGATTCTACAAACAGACCCTGTAAATGACAAATGTTTCTATAAATGATGGATATATTTGTGTAAAAATCTTAGAAGCAAATCCATGTAATAGCCTAAGCTTCATGTTTGGTTGTTTGCGTTTTGGTTTTAGTTTTGTTTTTATAACAAAACTAATATAATCTATTATCTATTATAATCTTTCTCTGACTCTTGAAAACTGTAAAAGCTTTTCAGGTTTTTCTAACCTGTTGTCCCTGTCTAATAATTGTTTATTTATTTTTGGAGTTTAAGTTTAAACAAGAACACAAAGTGCTGTCTATTAGGAACTGGCAAGTGACTTTGTTGTTTAAGCACATATAATTAAAAATATATAACACCTATGAGATTTAAGTGAGGGACTTTAACTTTGGAACAAGTTGTGTACAGAATTAACCATATATGCATAATATCTCCCAGTTTAAGGACACCCAAACCAGTTCTTTAACACTCTTTTGCCTGAAGTCAGTGACCCATAGACTTAACCAAATGGGCAGATTTCAATGTTATTTCATTTAACCACCATATAATCAGGCAAGCAAACTAATTATTTTCATCCTTCCTGGTAAGCCAGTCATTTTGCTGTGTGGGGTTCAACTCAGGTCATTGTCATACAGTGAGTTTTACATTGAGATGCTTCTTTACACTTCATGCTTCAACCTGCTGTGCCCTTGAGAAAGTCCTCTACTAGTAAGGGCAAGTGATCCAGTTCCACCACACGTGTGCCCTCTTGTGATGAAGTGGTAGGCTTTGTTTTTTTCCTCTGACATTTGGGAAGACTTCTAGAGGTTTTTAATGTAGGTACATTTTGTTCATACATACATTTTGATCATATATATTTTTTCACACATTAAGTAGCCTACATGCTGGAGAATTTCAGTCATCCACTGCTGTGGTTTATTAGGTCATTAATGCTGTTAAAGTGCGGTCTTGCTGTCTTTAGCTAATTTATTCTGGTGTTATTTGTCTTTAGCCACATGGTTCTGATTTATTGCAGTGAGTCTTTTTGTCCGTCTTTTGCTAGCTCTCTTGTGAATGAACTGATGACGTGGATGACAGGCCGTTTCCCGAAAAACAACGTGAAAGCCAATTCTTCGATTAGTTCTGGGCCCCTAAAGTGGTAAGACTGTTGTGTTAGTAAACAACGTGAGGTCAAGGGCACGACACGACAGAATACGAGATTGGTGAGTGTTGCACGGTCAGGTGTTGCAGTGTGGGACGTCACGCTGCAAAGTTCGTCGTGACAGTTTCAAGAACCGTTGAATGACGAATGAATTTTACACGGGGTCTGATTAACTTTTAAAGTCAGTGGACAATGTGGCCATGTTCAGCAACAGCACGTAAGGTATTGGAGAATAGGTATTGGAGTAAAATACTACTATCGAACTGAATAATATCAACATTATTATACATCAAGTTTAATTTAAATGCTAATTAGCCTACTGTTTTTCAGATAATTAAATATTCACAGTCAAAACAGTAGCCAATGAGGCTATGGCTTTTATTTGAAGAGCAGCAATATGTTGTACGACCGGTTTGGACCAGTTTTAAATGGAAGAAAATTGTAAATACGAGAAAAACACAGCAATCTTATGAACCATTAAACAGAGCGTCGGAAGAACGTTGTTTTATTTTTTAATTTATGCTCGATGTGCAGAACCATATAAAGAACCATCTTAAAGGTAGAATTTCTGTAAAATAGGTAAAAGGTCCATCTCAAGATGCTCCTTTTCTTTTTTACATTGCATTCTGAATTAAATGCCAAACGTGTACATGATTTCCTTATGATGTAACAATGTGAAATAATATTCATTTGGCTTGAGCCTTCACTGGCAGCCATTTGAAAAATGTATTGCATAAATCCAAAGCAGGTAAATCTCCACTGGCCTTGAATACAAATGTACATTTTTCCCATAATATAGTCTGATTTCATCATTAAAGCGTGCATGAAGTTGGTTAGTTATAGTGGATTTCATGCATTTCATGCATTAGCCATTACAGTAGGCTATAGTGCTTGCATTGTTTTAACACATGGTTATTTGATTTATAGAAGCGTATACGCCTGGCTTTGGTATAAAGTTAGTATCACATTATTGAGATAAATTAACTTGCTTAACATCCTTCATGATGAGGTATTAAGTGGCTTACTTTATTATTATCAAGATCGTTTCATTATTATAATATAATATTTCATAGATGAAGAGGGGACATTTTTTCTAATGAAGGCCAATAGATGGCAGTATTGTACCATGAGTCAAACATGGAAATTACGACCTCAGATAAAGCAGTATGTGTGGGAGTTGAAATGTATTGTGATAGTTGGCTTAAGATAAGATGTAAGAAGGGAGATGATTACTGTAGTTGTGTTATGTAGCGTTCTAAAGCCTGATTTGTTTTCTGCTTATTGGCCTCTGACTTCAATAAACAGGTTGCAGGCTTCAAATGGTATGTGTCTGCTAACGAGTACAGTTGTTGAACCTTGTAATTAGCACTAGGTCTGGCTGGCGTTTCACATCGGGTCACTTGACCCGTTTGCACTCCTTGCACCTGTTCAACACTTTTAAGGCTTTGGAGGCCCACTCACTGATTGTGTTATTCACCTGCTCTTATGCGCCTGATTCAGCTTACCAGCTAATTAGCACATCCTTCATTAGGTGTGCTCCGGCAGCAAAGATACTCAACTGCTTCTGCAGCACTGGGAAAGGACTCGAGTGGATGAGAGTAATCGTGACCAGACAGGGAGCTTCTGCATCACTCTACAATTAGACATGTAGTCTTCTTGGAAGGTTTTTTTTTCTCAACAACCCCACACTGACAGTGGTTATCTACCTCAAAATATTGAATGGAATGATTGGACACAAGGCTTTAATGAACATTCATCAAACATGCAACTTTTTTTTAGAGGTCAATAGATGTAAATTTTGTTGAGTTGTTGCAATAAAGGTAATTCAAATATTCTACAATTAGTATCCAACAAATCTATAGTAATTCTTGATTTTATGAATCAATCATATATCATCATGAAATGTCTGCGTTCAGAGCATGACCAGTATATTTGCTCCAAATACTCCTGATTACCCTCATTTCACTCTGTCCTTTGTTGGGAAGTAGAGCCCATTAGTGCAAACAGATGATTCTGTGTTTCAACTCTGTAACCCCCTTTGAATGACAGGGTCTTAGGATCATACCTGCTTATAAGGACTTGCTTCTTTACGTTTACTGGCAAATTAGACCATGTCTGATCTAACATAGATGAATCACAAACCCCACATATGCCATGGTGGAGGTTGTGCTGGCCAGCACTGAGAAGAGTAGCATGGTAATGCGAGGGTATTCTCAGTGGGGAACTCGAATGCACAGTTTGAACTTTCACTACGCAATTCCTGTTTTGGTTCCTGTCCACAAGAGCAATCTGTGCCCTCTTCTGTCTCCTGGATGAGTTTGTCCTCTGTCAATACACCGTTTATCATGATGACATCACCAGTCACAAAAAATTTCAGTGAGATTGCCCCTTCTGTAAATTACTGTATCTTGAGATTTTGTCTGTGTTTATGCTCTAAACTGGTCATGGTGAAGAAACCCTTTTGCATATTTGATGAAAAAAATTAACATTTTGAGATAGGCTTTAAAATATGCATGATGGATTTGCACTAAAAAAAAAATTCAATCTTAGAAGCTTGTGCCCATCGGGCAAAGTGAAGATGCCATGAAGATGGTCTATAACATAGCATATGCATTATTTGATTTGCAAGCTGATTGAAAACTTGTCACAGATATTCAATTATTCGTTGAGCAGAATACCGCTCTAAATCAGCTCCCTCCGGTCCACCCGTTTCTCTCTCATCCCTAACCCTCTCTCTCTGTATATTTCTTTCAGACACTCTCACACAGTGCCTCAACACGACTCCCATCTCCTGCCATGCAAACTCTTTATTCTTCATATAATACCAGCTCAAGGTCAGTGGATTGGCTGGCAAAAGGTGACATACAAAAGCATCTGCTACAGTCCAGTCTAAGGAGAAGGCTGCTGCTTCTGTTATACTGTTTTGCGTGTGTGCGCATGTGTGCACGCACACGCAGGCGATTGACAACTTCAGGTAAGTGTAGATAAGATAGTCAACCACTATCAAAATCACCATATGCACCAGTGCACTATCCTGATACAACAGAAGGAACCCCTATCAGTTTAATTTGGTGTATGCGCTCTTAAATACTAAATCCCCTCAATGTTTGCAATGTTTACTTGGTGTGGAATATTTCACTTCACCTCTTTTATCATCAAACGTGTGATATACATTAACAATGTTATGGAAATTGTATGCATATGTTATCGTATGGTATATTAGCCGTTAAATTGTTTGTTTACCTTAATAAGACAGGGGGTTGTTTGTTTATTTGTTTGTGTTTGTGAGACACACTGCACATGAACAACACAAAGAAAATGTACCAGTGTTATCCAACTGGCAAATTTGCAGTGTTACACCCTATGAAACAATAAATAACACTGTAAACCTCTCACCAGAACTAAATTCATCTGGACCAGTGGAGTCACTAGTTCTATTTTCTTGAAATAGAACTGAATTTAAGTGCACCCTATTGTTTGTTTTCAGAATATGTCACAGTGTGTTAGGCACTGTGTCCAAGGGACACACCCACTGCCACACACACACACACCACTCTTGCCCTGCAACCAACTGCATGATTATTGATCACAAGCACCTGTGTTTTGCTTTCTCTGTTCTCTCTTCTCTTTAAGCTCACAGGCAGTCCCACCCAATGTTGCTCACTGTGCCTAAAGACAACGCTTTGAGCTTGTAGCCTGTTCTTCAGTGTCTCTGTGCTTCGAGCCATTACTGACAGTGTGTTTTGTTTTTGTTTTGTTCTTTATAGCTTATTCCCAAACTCTTTTGTTTCCTTATTTAATATGGAGAATAAATGAACTCGCATCTTTGCTCCCTCCCTGCCAGCGTTGCAGAATGTACACAGATTACAGTGTCATCTGCATACATTTACATTTTCACATTTAATACAAGTGCTTGGAAGATCATTAATATTTAAACTATATAATAGAGGCCCCAAAATAGAACCCTGATGTACCCCAAAATTGTGTGCTTCATTATTATATACTTATTTTTCATTCTCCCCTGTAACATGTTGGGTTTTACCTTCAAGATATGATTTCATCCAGTTTAGGGGCTCCATTTCATTATCTGACTTCTACTTCAGAAATTTCATGTATAAGCAAAAACACATTTTGTCAATTATAGAGTCAGTTACTAAAATAAAAATGTAACTCATTCGCAATTATATCTGCATTATATCTCGTCTTAGGTATGTATTTAGATGAGCCTGTATTTGCATCCATAGACTATGACTGCATTTTCCTGTCAGTTTTTTGATTTACACATTAATCCAGAATTATCCCATGCTTCAACGTTTCCGTTAGCTTGCATGAACTCTATAATTAGGTTATTTTTCTTTACACTGTAAACCGTTGTTTGTCAGTTACTAATTCTGATTTGAGTGCTGTTTTACCAGATGACCTAACTTTTTCATTATCCATATATTTATTCAAGGAACTGTGTTCTTTGGACCCTTTCTAACTCCAGCAGTGTATTAAAGATAAATAAGTGTGGTTGTCATCTTCCAGATATATATACCTTGTAAACAGCCATTATAATTTATTTTCTTTATTGCAACCTCAAAAGCCATCATATCACTCTGAGGTACTCTTAAAGTTAAAACAAAGCTGAGATATTAAACTGCTTCTTACACAACTTCCTTATTATGACGAGTGTTAGATTATGATCTGCCATTCTAGTCATTATTTATTAGGACCTAATTATGCTTGCTATTCTATTGCAGAAGACCAGATCAATCTGAGACAGATGAATTAGTTTTTCTTGTAGGTCCTTTCACAGGTTGAGTTAGGTCAGATTTTGTAGTTGCACATCTTCAATAATTTAGTTCCAATCTTACTCCCACAATCTACATTAAATTCCCCAATTAAGATGACCTCTTCTAGATCAAATTCATTTTACCTAGAAGCAGGGTCATAAAATTCTCTATTAAATACTACGTATGTGTTTCTTACTGAGCTATTTTTCACTGTTACTTTGAGGATCCATGTGTTATTGGCAGCAGGGGCAAAAGATCAGTTCTTAATGAAGAATGACTGAAAATCTCCAGAAGCAAAGAGCTAAGAATCCATTCTCATTATTTACCTTTCTCACCATATAAGGAAACAGTGCTGATTAATTGTTTTATGATGTCACTCAACAATGACCCTATGATCCAATTTACTTCATTATTGAATATTGCATCATAACATGGAAGCATGCTCATTCTAAATAGACCTACAGAGGAGAAGAATTCTATCTTTGACTCAGTTCATTGTTTCCCTCCTTGTCATTGTTATTAATAACCTCCAAACATATGGGGGAAGGAATGGGCCCTGGGCCACTGGTCACACACCTTGCAAATATAGAAATCCAAATGTTTGCATGCTTGAACACACATATCGTGCACACTTTTAGATGATGTGCTCCGAGGAACTTTCTTGTTTAACGGTATGCTATTAGCCTTTGCATTAATTAGCTGGGCTCCATGTGAGCTTTTTATGACTGTTGCAAAGTTCTACTTGTCATGTTTCCACTGTGAACTCTCATCAGGTTATAGTGGGGTAGGACATCTTCTAAGTTCATACGACTTAATGAATAAATAGATAATTACTAGAAATAAACCCCTAATGTCTGTTTGAGTAAGGTAATAAACCACTAGACAGTCCAATATCCACATGCCAATGAAAAAGCTGACACAACTCAATACTTTTCTTATCCAACCAATTATAAGGGACTGGGGTTTCAAAAGGGTCTGCACTATTTTAGGTGCAAAAGCAATATTTTAGGTATTGTACGGGAGCCTCTGGAAGAGTCCATGCTGCTAGTTTTTAGAGAACTACAAGACAAAAGAGCATGCTAATTGGAGACCTCTGTCTAAAGGCAACACGACTGAGCAGATAAGAAGTTGAAAATAGCACAAATATTCTGGAAGCTGATAAGAAAACCAATATGGAATAAAGGCAGTGGGATCTAAATAAAAAACTCACCTTTTCCAAAATACCAGCCGTCAAAGGCTGCCCCACTTTTCAACACCTTCACCACTACTGCTGTCTAAGTGATTAATGAAACTGTCCTCACTGACTTTGGTTACTGCATGCCAAGGCATTTAGCAGGAGTCACATATACCATCCAATTCCAAATGTTAAGGCTTCATTCATAAAGTCTCTTGTTAGAATTTGTTCATTCAATTTAAGGCAGATCACTGATGTGGTATAAGTGATGTCCAAACATGAAATACCAAAGCCTGCTAAAGCCTGGACACTTCACCAAGTCTGTTATCTCTAGGCTCAGTTAATATGAGAGTAATCCCTGCCCTACATCACCAATTCAAATATAGCTTTACAATTAAGGCCATTCGAGTCACATGGCCATTGTGTCATCAGCATGGGGAATGAATCATTTCAAACTTACCGCACATGCACAAAAAATTCTGCAAGGCTAGGTACAGTAAAACAGGGTGTTTTGGTGGCTTTGGTATCTCTGGAATGTGAACACATCCTCTTCTAGAAAAGCAGGTTAGGATTTTGGTATATGGTAAATGAAGCTGGAACCTTCTGTTTTTTTTCTGTCATTCTGACATTTCACCTTTCAAAATGATTATTGTTTGTTTTACAAAGATAACAGGCTGAAAACAGTTGCTGGTGAGTCTCAAAGTCTCAAGATCTGTGCTGGGTTTATTGTATATACATATATCACAAACACACACACATACATACAAGCAAACATACAAATACATATTTGCTGTAGTTCCCTTTAAATGGATGTCATTTTTACAAGGAGCAGAACATCTCACAGACTCAAGGCCACAGTATGAATGTGTGTGGGCATAAACTGCAGACAGCTTTTGCACCAAATGGCAATCTAAAAAAACAGTGTAGTATGTATGCAGAGCCTGCATGCACCACGAACCTGGAATCATTGCAATAACTAATGATAAGCAAACACTAACAATTAATTTGTTTGCATCTCCATAAGAAATTGGCATGCAAATGTTTAGTAAAGCGAGAACGAGGTGTGGGTTTTTTAATTTGATTCTTTTTAAAGTCTCATATTACATGAATAACCATATGTTGCAAAACAATAAGTGAATGTTAAATTATGTGTTGTGCTGATAAAAATGCAAAGAAAAACACACACATTGGCAAACACACACACAAAACCACACACAACCACACACAGACACACATTTGGAGCCACATTTGGGCAGTCATTGCAATAGTCTTGTGTAATGGGCGAGCACAGTGTAGTGTGCTGAACGGAGCACCATGGGACGATTATAGGTTGTCTTCTAACGGCCTGCCAGTGGGGGCCATCACCCCACCCCCCCAGTACCGAGCTAGTGGGGGCCATCACCCCACCCCCAGTAACAGTACCGGGCCAGTGGGGGCCATCACCCCACCCCCAGTAACAGTACCGGGCCAGTGGGGGCCATCACCCCACCCCCAGTAACAGTACCGGGCTAGTGCTTCCACCCCACATCTGACTAATTACACAGAGATGCTCATTCTTGAGCACTGTGGGTCACTGCCCAAATCTCCTATACAAGTCTTTGTTGATATGTACAAATTTCCCAGCAATCCTCATACCAGAGTAGCTGTTAGTGCAGGCCTTCTTTTAGAAAACATTGTGCACTGACAGCCAATTTTTATTCTTCCTCAGTTTGGCAAGGTCAGCCACTAAACTTTGGGATTTTTCAGTGACTGCACTGAGTTGCTGTAGGCACTAGTCTGAAGGCAGAAAATTATGGCTGGTGAAATGCCGGGCATGTCAAGGGGAACTCTGTTAATATGGTGCATGTATGTATGTACATATGTACATAATGTTCCCTGGACGTGTTATTGGAATCTCTGAAGATGGAATAAAATAATATGTGCCTGCCACCAGGCTGCATGTCTTCACTCCTAATCTTACAGCATATTAATATCACTGTGCTGATATTTTATAGCCAATTTTATTTGGAGAACAATATGAAGATGACCATTACATAGTAGTAGAAAAAAACACAGCATATGAGAAATGCAATGGGTAAGAGACATCTCTGCTGCCCAAAAAAGACAGTTAGAGAATATGAAGGGCTATTTAGGGAGCTGTAAACAAAGTAATGATCATAAGAGGTCCTCTCATGCTAAATTTCATTTATCAGACACATTTCTTGCACATTTGCTGTAATGAAATTATGACATCCAGTAACAATTTGGAGAACAGCTTCAATACCAGTAGACTCTGGTGCCATCACTGGCTCAGGGGTCTTAGAAGCTCACAAATATACATTAAACACACACACACACACACTCGTGCACACACACTCGTGCACACACACATACACACACACACACTCGTGCACACACACATACACACACACACACACAAACACACTCGTGCACACACACACAGGCACACAATCACGGGTTAGTTTCTGCATAATTACACAGCCATCTGTCTGTAACGTGCTGGCTTACAGTCATTTTCGCTGCTTTGCAACAGGGTGGTTTACTTTGTCTATAAAAGTCATCTCTTAACAGGTGAATTCCCTTACATTGCTATCACAGACACCTCACTAAGAGTTGATACTAACGAAAGAAACCTACTGTCCTACATTTCAACAGAAGTGTTGTAGCAGAACTCTTATTGGGTGGATTATTCTCTAAGGTGTACTGTGACAGTACTTAAAATTGTTCCGTAGGTAATAAAGGTTATGTGCGTTTACGGTGTCGTTTAGAGTGGAGTATTATAGGTTACAACAACATGTGAAAAGCATTCGCTGCAAGAATTCAAATGAAAGACTTTGCTAGTACATTAATGTTTCTTCTTTCTTCCGATGAGCTTTTAATTGAATGGTGCTTGCTGTATTTGAATCCGATGCCCTAATCCCGTCCACTCTCAACATCTGCTAGTCATGCGATTTTGCACAGGCTCTCTGTATTCAGTAGCCTTGCGTGGAAGCGTGTTACTCTGTTCATAGGCTACATAAGATGACGATTATAGGAATATCACGTCGTAAAAAGAAACATTTTTATTACCTACATATTTGACGGACAAAATTTCACTCTTGATGTCAGAGCATAACAGTTCGTGCACTTAGCACAGCAGTCAAAAATCTTTATATCATATTCCAAAAGTTAACTCCGAGATAGAGAGAGAGGGGAGAAAGAGAGAGAGAGAGAGAGAGAGAGAGAGAGAGAGAGAGAGAGAGAGAGAGAGAAGGAAAAGAGACCGATTCCGTGATCCAGATGAAAGCTCGGATTATTTCTTTCTGGTGGTACGAGTGGGAGGGACGGAGGCATCGCACACTCGCAGGGTGTCAAAGCGCGAGCAATACGCCTAATCTTTAAGTAGCGTATATCTTCTCATTATACATAAACTGCAAAGGAAAAATAAGGAATACTAAGGTTGTCGTCAAAGTTTGGCATTGCCTTTCAAGCTCGTGAACGGAACTCAGTGTTCAACCCGTTTCCGCGACCAGACCAGGTAAATCAAGTTTAGGTCATTTTTCAGTGTACACAAGATTCAATTACGCTCGTGTTCCATCAAATTGTTTAGTTGCTCATCCCCTTTTCCATATTACGCAATGTGAGGGAACCTGGAATACAAGAGGAAGCATTTGAAATATTACTGAAGCAAACAAATAATCAAATTCTTTTTGTCTGTTGAATAATAATGGCTGTGGAGTTTTTTTTATCTATATAATTTAGGACTGTATTCGCAGTAGCCTCTGTTAACTCAAAACCTGTCGAGTACGTCCCAGTGTTTGTCATCAACGGTAGGATTTCAGACAGCAGAAAGTACCTAGCACTCTGTACGTCTCTCGTGCACCTGTCTCGCATGTCACTGCCTGCAGTGTTATGTATGTTAATTATTCCGGGTTAATTGGAGTTCTTACAGCAGTTGCGCGTCAAAGTTGTCCGTCATGTTCACGATTATTCAGAAAACAGAGGACACATGCACACTGTTTTCAAGGAAGAGGTTCGATCTTTTTCTATTCCTTTTTCTCTGGCAAAGAAATGTGTTCGTGATTCTGCATCTGCTGCCCCACTTAAACCCAAAGTGTGTGAAGAAGACCTCTTTATATTCCAGTACTTTACCACAGATCTTGGTATACAACTTACATTTTTATTTAGATTTTCTCAGTAAATTGAAGTGTTGGTCAATTAAAGAACCTCTAATACCCAATTCGTAGGAAATAATTTGTATTTTCATTTTTTGTATATCTTTGCTCAAGGTCGCAATGGCAGAATACAAAAATAGAGACATTATACCACAGATATTTCGTCTTGTACCTTTGATGTAACACAAAGGGATGTGAACCTGCAACCTTGTTGCTGTAAAGCTGCCAGTGCCATATAGCTGATAGCACAGATTGCAGAATAATTATGTGAGCCAATAATTCTGTCAGCCAATATTATTGCTGTGTTGACATGGTTCACACTGCAAAGAACCCCAAGGAACCATTAACGAAGCAGAGAGGTTTTTTCACATTCAAATGATTGCACCCAGAGCACAACCCCGTCAAGAACCCTTTATGACCTTTTTCCTCAACACACATGCAAGCCTCACTTCCAATAATGTCAATATATTTCATGGAGTTAACAGAAGACAGAGAGTTCATAAGAGGTGACAGTAGATGGGGCATCATTTCATCTTTGCACTGTCACCAAGAGAACATAGACATTATAACCTCACGTTATAATGTCGTTATGTATAATAATAATAATATAATGTTATGTATAGGCCATGGCTGCATAGCACATGCTACCGAATGTGGTGTCAAACCTTGATAGGAAAATGGCTCTCTTCACACTCCCAACAGCCTGGGAGGTGTTTCTGAGTGTGAGAGATGCACCCGCTGTTGAGCTGTGATCTCAGCTGAACTCACACATTGCACATCTCAGCAGAAGGCAGGATATCCCAGTTGAGTTCCATGTAGACACCAGGGTTTTACGAGCCCAGATCCAGTCAGACTGCATGTACAGCAAAACACCAAGACTATATGAACTTTTCATGTTTTTTGTGTAGTACTGGTGTTAAAAATACAATGCAGGACTTGCTGTTTTGTTTTTTTGTTTGTTTTTTCTTTTTTTTGGGGGGGGGGGGGGGGGTTGGCTGTTACTATGAAATATGTAATTTTTTAAAACAAGCCAATGGCACATAAGGCTTTGTATATGACAGTATATTTTGTATACAGTATGTATATGAAACAAATAAGCAAACAACAAGTTGTCGGGATTAGCACAGCAATGCTGCAACTGCAATACACAACTGCTTTGTTTAATGTTTGTTTATTAAGTACAAAGTGAACAATACGCTAGAGATAGTAAATGTAGACATTGGCGTTCTTACAATGGAAATGTAGGCGATAAAATGGGGACTGAAGGGAAGCGGATCCGTCCTCATGAAAGCAAAGCGCGTGCTGAAGCCGCGATGACACAGGTCACATGACACAGGTCACGTGACATAGGTCAGATGACATAGGTCAGATGTTGACCCTGCAGTTTCTGTTTCAGTGTTCCCATGTCGCACCTCCACCACTCTGAGAAATGGAGTGCAAATTTGACTATTTGAAAATTATATTCTATCTAAACATAGCCCATATGCCCCCAAACTGACTCCTAACTAACATACGACTGCATCCAGCTACTCCACTTTATTTAGGTGCTAACAAAGAGTTGGGTGTGTTTAACCTGCTATTTCATGTCCACGTTTACCTAACATGTCACTGTTCGTTTGGAAACATTTCATTAAGACTAACTCTGGTGAGCAATGAGTCACGGAGGAAGTTGGTGGTCTACAGGCACCGAGACATAAATAAACTCGCTGGTGCTCATTTGCGTGGCAGTGATGAGCATTGTGCTTTCGAATAATGCCAATGTTGACATTCAGTTCCATAAGCTTCTCAGTATAGAAGTTCCATTGCATTCACAGCGCATGGTAAACACTGTTTTTAGAAGATATTTTTATACATTTGGATGTTTGACTATTGGGGAGCCTGTAGGATGTGTGCTCAGTTTCATCTCCAATATCACACAACATGACTGTACTGAAAGTCCTCTGGGCTACACTAATTAAACTGGACTAGTTATATAGCCTGATACATCACACAGGTTTCACCTGTGGAGGGGCAGCATAATGAATACCCAAATGGACCATTCCTACTAGCAGATTCTCCCCTCATCAGACACTCTCCCATGTTGACAAATGAAATGAAGTTCGTAAAAGACTCATGACAGCAATTATTCCCATGTGTAGTAAAGTTCAATTCCAACACCTGTTTAACGAATCACAGCGCCTGCTTCTCTCACTGCTTGAGGAGCCTTTTGGGAAGTACAGTGAAGGTACAGGGTATAGTGAAACTACTAAACTAAACTGCTACCATTACCACACAAACACACACATACACCCGCCTGGGGGGCTAAACTTATGTAACAGTGAGCCTTAGGCCACGCCTCTGCTATGTGTATATGTGTGTGTGTGTGTGTGTGTGTGAGAGAGAGAGAGAGAGAGAGAGAGAGAGAGAGCGAGCAAGAGCAAGAGCAAAGGCAGGTGCTAAACTACTATGATTTGATTTCATTAGAGGCAATGATATTGGTGTGTGGACCCCCTCCTCACACCCAAGCCCCGCTGAGCCTCTTTTCCCTTTGTCTTGTCTGCCAGTTGTTTTTGAACATCTTCCATGGGCTTCAAATAAAACAAATACAATTATAGAGACTCTAGAACCACAAAGGTTTTAAACATTTAAAATGTCTCCATAAAGAACCCAAATCAGGGCTCTTTAAACATTTCAGATTATTAGGTACAATGCCTTACTCAAGAGGTAGACACAGTTTCCTAGACACATCTCAAGTTGGATTCTAAAAACACTCCCTGTGCTAGCACAGACTCCGAGGACTTCACCAGAAACTCAAGAGGCAATTACTGTGTAATTGTGAACATATGGCAGGCCAAACTCTCACAGGTCTTGGTCTACCATTTAACAACACACACACACACACTCAAAATCTTGATGTTCCTTTTCCTTCTGTTAGCATCATCCTAACCGATCAGGTGTGGGAAATACTTTTATACCCTCACAACATTTCCATAGAACAACACACAGAGAGAAAGAAGGGAAGGCACAGAGGGAGAGAGAGACAGACAGACAGACAGAGACACAGAGAAAGAGAGGCTGAGACCTGTGTTCCTGATTTAGCGAAGAGATGTGTAGGCGAGGCTTTACTCATGACAATGAAAACTGGCACTCTTTTGTGTGTTTTTGTGTGATAGGCTGGAGCCTGCCACTGGACACAAAGTGTAGTAAACACATGGTGGAGAGGAGGGTGCATGAATTAGTTATGAGGGCTCTTTATCCTGCAGCCCTCTTTGTATGTTAAGGGAGAAGTTGAAAGACAGAGACAGAGAGAGTGAGACAGAAAAAAACAGTGAAAGAGAGTGAGGGCATGAGAGTGAGAGAGTGAAAGAGAGTGAAACACAAACAATGAGAGAGAGGGGGAGAGAGAGAAGTGAGAATGAGAATTAAGGCAATGGGAAAAGGCAAAGGTAGAAAGACCTGGTCTCCTGGTTCTTACAGCACTACAGTTACAGTGTGTCACATGAGTCCTCTTTCGATCTGTTGATCTCACCTTCCCTTCTTTGCCTAGGGGGAACGGAAACAGAAAAGCATACCCTTCCTCGGGCTGCATGAGCATGCACACCATCTGCAGACCAGCATTATTATAACGGAACATTATTTACACGTCACTCACTGTCCTGGTTATGACCCCTGACACGTCACTCACTGTCCTGGTTATGACCCCTGACACGTCACTCATTGTCCTGGTTATGACCCCTGACACGTCACTCATTGTCCTGGTTATGACCCCTGACAGGCGGATCAAATGAAGCATCATAACGATCTCTCTGAACACATTCATAGGCAGCATAATCTTTCCATGCTTTCCAATTTTTACTCCGCAGCAGTGAAAGCAAACATTGTTCCCTTCCTGTGTGCATTTTCCCTGCTGGAGAGGGCCAATGATTGATGATTTTAATATCGCGGTGTCTGGTCAAACATGTCTCTTGCTGTTAGAACGTTTTTGGTATCTGACTCAAGCTGTTGCTTCCTCCCACATCTCTCCTTCACCCTCAGTCACCTCTCTCACAGCATGGCTTTCTTTCTCTTCCACCTTTATTCTGTGTTTTTCCAATCACTACAACTTTCCGCACAGATCAACAGAAGCACGCGAACTGGGCTGGGATTATGTCGACCGAGTTACTGTTATGTCAACTGTTGTGAAATTTGTGTTTTCACACACAGTCTCATGCCAAATTGGCTCGCGTTGTGCACACATACCCCTACGTAAACGACGCCCACGTTTCTATGCGGTGTCCTTCCGTGAACTTTCATTAAATAACCAAACCTTTCATGTTCTGGATAGAAGAGGAGAAGAGGTGATGGTCCAGAACTGCAGTGGACTGAATCGGAGTGAAATAGGAGGGTTATTGCGCAACAGCTTATTGAACAGTCAAAATGAACAGAACGCCAGGCAAGGAGAACAGAGTCTGCAGCGCCGTTCCTGACCTGGTTTCCGATAACCCACCTACTTAGAGTCTCCAACACACCAAGCCCCGAGTCCTCTGCTCTGCGACATCATAAGCTGCGGCTCGCCGTCTGTGCAACGAGCTGGCAAGACGCCACGGATCCGTGCGCGCGCTTCTGAGTTTTCCACAATAACGCGTTGGAGTCGGGCGAAGTTTACCGTGCCAGTTTACCGTGCCAAACCTTCCAGATGGGCACCGTCCTCAGGGGACTTTGGCTGCCCTCGGACCTAAGTCGTCAGCCTGAATGCGCGCTAGTTCGATTCACGCACCCACTTCCGGTCTATTTGTGACACAAATAGGTACATAAAGATGCCAGTTGGCGTACTCTCCACCGTTTACCGTCCGTGGCTTATATTCTTGCTGAACTAACACAGGGTTGCCAACTCTCACACATTGAGCGTAAGACACACGCATTTGACTGTCTTCACACGCTCTCACGCCACACTTCCGATTTCTCACGCTGAAAAAAAATCTAGTTTATTTACCTCTGATCCACATATATGATTCAATGAGTTACTAGTTCGCTCTGGCGCCAACCACTGGAGATCGATCGATCGCGATATAACACTTAATTTGTGTCCATTTTACGCTCGCCACCCGTCAATAATTTACACTCGCCACCTCCTCCAGGTTCAAATCTCACTCCAAGCGATCTTCAAAAGTTGGCAACCCTGCTAACATATTACAAACGTATGACAGTGGGTTATGTTGTGTCTACAAGGGTCTTAATCTGAATGTATGCTACAGAGAGTGCTATGTTACTTTGCCTTTATAAGAGCGTGGGAAATGGGCTGTGATGAAGATAATGTCCTTTCTTGGGCAAAGAGGATAAGTGACGCTAAAGTAGCTGTGACTCGGCCACCACTATCTCCCCTTCAGTCATTAGCCCTCTCTCTCCTCAGGGGAGAGGATTTCACAGCCGAACATTTCACACGTTTCCTTCTGCGTCTGGGGTTTGTGTATCGCTATCTTTCGCGGCTAACTTTATCCTGGTGCCCCCTACCTGTGCGTCTGAAGTCAGCAGCAACTCTCCCACCACACCGCCCCTCCCCGAGGGATTCAGTCTTAAACTTCTCTGAAGCGCGGTAGCTTTGGTGTACTGAAGCTGTGTGTACTCCTACCTCAGGCGAATCTGTCCAAATGTATGACTGTCTGTATCGGACAGACATTGGCCTTTCAGTGACCAAAACGGAAGTCTTGGAATACAGACTGCTTAAATTGGGACTTGATCACCTGCCTTTTCTCTTCCGACTGTGTAGAAGTAAATGACCACAATGGAAGATGAGGCTGACGTTTTACAACACGTGATTTAAGGGCATGAGTGTACTCATTCAGACTTCTTTAAATAAGGTGGTTTAAGGATGAAAATGACCATCAGCACTGAGTGACATGCTGTTAAGACTTCAGGGCTTGACACACTCTGGATTTATTCTCATTGCTTTGCATGAATTAATGTAATATATATGTACTTAAGTGAATTAATGTAATATATATGTACTTAAGTGAATTAATGTAATATATATGTACTTAAGTGAATTAATGTAATATATATGTACTTAAGTGAGGCTTTTATATTTGCCTGCATGACACATTTCCAGAAGGTCAACTAGATTCCCATTTGAAGTTTGGTCCCACTGGAAGGCCCTAAATATTTCATAGATCTATTCCAGCCACAGCTAATTACCCCAGTACAGTATCAGGCAGACCATACAGTAGAGAGAGAGAAGCTCATAAAACCCCATTCGAAGTCACAAAGGTGTGAATACTGCAGAGAGCCTGCAGTGTATGAGTTACGTCTGTTCTGCTAGATCAGTTCCAGAACTGCGTGCCATCTCTGTGTTATTCAAGACTCTGATCTGGGGTAGGTCCGTATTTTTCTGTGTCCTTCCTGCCAAGGTTAGAACATCATTTTAGAACAGCACCTTTCCTGTCATCTCACTTACAATGTGTATAGGCAGTTCTGATTCACCCTCTCTGCAGCGGCTCACCCGTGGTCACAACAACAAACCCAGAAGTCAGTGGGTGGGTCTGTCAGCGTAGTGGGGCCTGCTACTGTCGCGGGGGGACAGTCTCACAGTTTTACTCTCAACATTCTCTTTATCTTTAACTCTTTGTCATTTTTCTGGTGTAACCTTCTACTCGGCACCTCATCTACATCTTCTGTTCCCTCTTCCTCTCTCCCAGGAGCTCAGCTGACCTAATTCTCACCAGAAGGCAGGCACGTACTCACAGAGCCACACTCTCAAATACCATAGCTCATCCTCATGCTGTACACTACCCCAGACCCACCTCCCCAACACTCAGGAAACACGGCACTGAGCACGGACGGAGAGCCACTTTGTTATGGCCTGTTAACTAGACATTAGAGGGCACTTTTGTGGCTGGGGTTTAGTGGACGGGTCTCACTCATTGAGGGAGTGGAGATCAGACAGAGCCTGTTTGGTGTAGTGAGCTGTTCAGTGGAGTGGAAACATGTGCTTAAGTGGCAGTGGTCTGAATGGAGCCTGATGCCACAGGTGTAGTCGAGGACCGCATATGATCATATGATGAGCAACAAACAAACACAAAGGTCTGATTACGAAAATCGAACTCACTGATGCCCCGGCACATAAAGGCAGTCTTCTGATGTCCACATGAATGGTGGATAACCTTCATATAAATGGCTAGAAATCCAAGGTTCGTTGGATGTCCAACATATCCAATGTTTCTTGTCTTTTGCATTTATATAGTTTTTTTAATGAGCAAGTTATGTTATGTAGATTAATAATTTTAATGAAACAGTGATTTATATAAAACGACACTCTGTATTCATAACATCCATTCTTACTTCCAATTGTCACTCAAGGTTTTTGGTACAGTGTTGGACATCCTGCGATGTTTATTCAGATTTGAATCTGAAAATAGAATCCAATGCAATTCTGGTTTGATTGTTCAGGTTAACATATGAGGCTTCCAAATCCAGATTAAAAACAGAGGGAGAGCACAGAGCAAAAGAGCTGAAAAACTGAACAATAGTGAAAGAGATCAAAGAGGTTTTATTTAAAACGGCATGATAGAGGAGGAGTAACGGAGGAGTGCTTTTTAGGTCTGGGTAATGTTGTTTGGACTAAATGGAAGTAAGGATAGTTTTTAATCTGCTTCAGTAAAGCTTGATCTGAGTATTAGATGAAAAAAAAGAAGTACAGAGAAGAAGGTGGGGGGGGGTAGATGGAGGGGTAGATGGGGGGGGTAGATGGGGGGGTAGATGGGGGGGGTAGATGGGGGGGGTAGATGGAGGGGGTAGATGGGGGGGTAGATGGAGGGGGTAGATGGGGGGGTAGATGGGGGGGGTAGATGGGGGGGGTAGATGGGGGGGGTAGATGGAGGGGGTAGATGGGGGGGGGGTAGATGGGGGGGGTAGGTGGGGTGGGGGGGTAGATGGGGGGGTAGATGGGGGGGGTAGATGGGGGGGGTAGATGGAGGGGGTAGATGGGGGGGGGTAGATGGGGGGGGTAGGTGGGGTGGGGGGGTAGATGGGGGGGTAGATGGTGGGGGTAGATGGAGGGGGTAGGTGGGGTGGGGGGGTAGATGGGGGGGGGTAGATGGTGGGGGTAGATGGAGGGGGTAGATGGAGGGGTAGATGGAGGGGGTAGATGGGGGGGTAGATGGGGGGGTAGATGGAGGGGGTAGATGGGGGGGGTAGATGGAGGGGGTAGATGGGGGGTAGATGGGGGGGTAGATGGAGGGGGTAGATGGGGGGGGTAGATGGAGGGGGTAGATGGGGGGGTAGATGGAGGGGGTAGATGGGGGGGGTAGATGGAGGGGGTAGATGGGGGGTAGATGGGGGGGTAGATGGAGGGGGTAGATGGGGGGGGTAG
The DNA here is from genome assembly GCF_052324685.1 of Brachyhypopomus gauderio. Taxonomy (NCBI): domain Eukaryota; kingdom Metazoa; phylum Chordata; class Actinopteri; order Gymnotiformes; family Hypopomidae; genus Brachyhypopomus; species Brachyhypopomus gauderio. Next base: position 405,242 of record NC_135231.1, on the reverse strand, counting down.
ATGGGGGGGTAGATGGAGGGGGTAGATGGGGGGGGTAGATGGAGGGGGTAGATGGAGGGGGTAGGTGGGGTGGGGGGGTAGATGGGGGGGTAGATGGTGGGGGTAGATGGGGGGGGGGGGTAGATGGGGGGGTGGGGGGGTAGATGGGGGGGTAGATGGTGGGAGTAGATGGAGGGGGTAGATGGTGGGGGTAGGTGGGGTGGGGGGGTAGATGGGGGGGGTAGATGGTGGGGGGGGTAGGTGGAGGGGGTAGATGGTGGGGGTAGATGGGGGGGTGGGGGGGTAGATGGGGGGGGGGTGGGGGGGTAGATGGGGGGGTAGATGGAGGGGGTAGGTGGAGGGGGTGGGGGGGTAGATGGGGGGGTAGATGGGGGGGTAGATGGAGGGGGTAGGTGAAGGGGGTAGGTGGGGGGGGGTAGATGGGGGGGGGCAGGGAGGAGGGAGTTGTTTTTCAAACAGAATCTTGAAGTCTACGATGCAAGTTAAGCATCACAGCTGCTAAAGGAAACTGTGCCAGAGGGATGTGTGTGTGTGTTTGTGTGTGTGTGTGTGTGTGTGTGTGTGTGTGTGTGTGTGTGTGTGAGAGAGAGAGAGAGAGAGAGAGAGAGAGAGAGAGAGAGAGAGAGAGAGAGAGAGAGAAAGAAAGATGCTGCTTGTCTTGCTTCTTGTCTTGCGAGATCTACCAGGTGTTAATGATTTAGCGGAGATATACACACAAGGCTGGTTTGCTGAGCTGGCACGCATTTATGGCAGAGTTGAATAGAATCACTGCATTATCATCACTAATGAAACAGTGAGGTGCTTTTGTATGTGTGTGTTATGTGTGTGCATGTGTGTGTTATGTGTGTATGTGTGTGTTATGTGTGTATGTGTGTGTTATGTGTGTTATGTGTGTATGTGTGTGTTATGTGTGTATGTGTGTGTTATGTGTGTATGTGTGTGTTATGTGTGTATGTGTGTGTTGTGTGTGTATGTGTGTGTTTTGTGTGTATGTGTGTGTTATGTGTGTATGTGTGTGTTATGTGTGTGTTATGTGTGTATGTGTGTGTTATGTGTGTATGTGTGTGTTTTGTGTGTATGTGTGTGTTATGTGTGTACATGTGTGGGGGTGTGCTGGGTTGGGTGTGGTGGCAGTGGATGGGAAAGTGTGAAGAGAAAAATCTGAATGACTACCCGCTCCCTTTCAAACTAGAGGCCCCCGGCCTCCTTCATTTGACGTATCTGTTTAATTATTCCCCATGACTCGTACGGCATGCATTTTGCCTGTCTGTCACTCCTAATTTAGCTGCTGTCAGGACAATTGTTCAACCTTCTTCTGATGTGTTTACAGGAGTGTAGCATACAAAAAAAGAGCTTCCCGAAGGTCTTCCACAAAAGGCCCACGGAGATCCCCAACATCTTCATTAGCTGTCAGCTGCAGCATATGTTCCTATGGTGGCTATTTACATATAAACTTAACGTGCTAATAGTGAGAAGTCAGATTGTTCCATCATATTTGGGAGTTGTTAAGGCGTGACAGGCAGTAGTGGTGCGTGGGGATTAACAGAGTGAAAAAAGGGCGGAGCAAGAGGCAGTCCACCGGGCGTGTTCTCTGTTCACTCCATTAATCTGCTTCTCCAACTGAACGTACCGGAGCATTGCATGTGGGCGGCTCTCATTTCTGCCCTGCAATCCCAACTTCACAACACAAACACACAATAGCTCAAACACTAGACTTTCAAAGACAGGACAGAGGAGAGAGAGAGAGAGAGAGAGAGAGAGAGAGAGAGAGAGAGAGAGAGAGAGAGAGAGAGAGAGAGAGAGAGAGAGAGAGAGAGAGAGAAAACATGGTTCCATCACAGCCAATACATTTCAACAGTCAATTAGCAGTCATAACATATATTAATTGAACTGAACCAAAAAACGATTTGCCAACATTTGTACTGTTAATATAAAAATTATTTTGACTACAATTGTACTTAACCTACAAAAAGGTGTTGTGTATGCTGGCAAAATCCTACAGGAGGTGTTTTTCGTTCATCTCAATACTGATTCCTCATCTCATATATTAGCTGCCACTATACATCACATTCTTACAAAAATGACCTTTCTATTTATCACCTGCCTATATACATCATCGCTAGTACCATCACCATTATCACAGACATACACATCCAATGTTGCTCACACTGATCTCATGGAACGTGGTCTAGTTTTCTTAAGGGCTGTTCTACCATTAGGACTTGAGTTTATCCTGATCCTCATGAGCTGCTGTAAAACCACTGGATCACACTTTTGATTGCTTGTTTAATAAACCTGTGATGTAGCACGTGGCAAAACTAGGCCTCCACCTCCACACGCAAGCCCCCGCGTGCATGGCGTGTCAACGTGTGCACGAGGTCGTGCCTTCCCATGCACGTACCACCAAACCATATTCATCTTCTCTTTTGAGCCGACTGCTTGCCCTCTAGCCCTGCTGAATGCTCGCTGCACCGCCTGTGAGCCACTGTCCACGCAGTGCTACAGAACGGCTGCTGTGTGCCGGTGGCTTAAGGTGCCCCTCCCGCCACCAATCGATCCCGCCTGCCCGTTTTCCGCGGACAGCGGCCGACTCCTCCTACGCTGAGGGGTCAGAGGTCGCGTGCGTCCTCCGCCGTCCCCACCCCAATTTGCAGCTCCTTGTGCTGAGAGTTGAATCGAGGCTCTTCCTATGGAGAAGGAGGGCAGTAATGACGCAAACGTCCTATACGGCCCAGGAGACCTCATTTAGGCCCAGAGGCTCGCGGCAGGCGGGGGACGCGGGCGGCCAGTTGAATGGCGGCGGGTTTGCTGTCGGTGCTTCTCATAAAAAGCGACTGCTTTGCTCCATCCCCATGTACAGCCTTGATTATCTGCACAGAGGCAGCATACTGACCTCCCGGCGGGGCGGCTCATCTCCTGTTTGTGGGGCGAGGGGTGACGTCCGTCCTACCCCGAGCGGGGCTGGGCTGCTGGTTGAGTCTCTTGATTTGTGCACTGCGCAGATGTGAAGGTGCAGTGTGCAATGAAAGTCTCGTTATGGCTGGGGCTGTGAGCACTTCAGGAATAGCAGTAGGAGAAGCTGAGGTGGTACAGTAATCCATCTGTGTAAAAATATGCCCATAACTGTGTGACAAAATACACTTGGGTTCTTTTCACACGGATGTTATGAATTTGCATCGCTGCCTTCAGGAGGGCTTCCTTATTAAAAAATGAAGGGCTCCATTATATTGTGGTGTGTGAGCTGCCTGCCTGTAAGAGCAATGGCCAGACATGTGGATCACTGAGGAGCTTACTGACTATAATTGGGTGAACCGCTCTCATAAACAGGAAATAGACAAAGGGAGAACAGAAGTGACTTACCTGCTCTCTGAGTGTGTGTGTGTGTGTGTGTGTGTGTGTGTGTGTGTGTGTGTGTGTGTGTGTGTGTGTGTGTGTGTGTGTGTGTGTGTGTGTGTTCAGGACTGCCACACTTGTGGCCCTTTTTATTGCTCTGATGCTTCAAGACGTCAGATAGCACAATAATTAGGTAATAAGCATTTTTAAGCATTTAAGCATTTTTTCAGAAGATGAATGGAAGAGTTAATTGCCAATTTCCTTCTAAGTGAATCCCATCTCACTTCCTTAGTAGTCTGGTTCTACATACAGTCTCATCCAGTAATGTACCCTCATGTACCCTGCCTGTATTTAATTGGGTAAATGTGATTACAGCAATTGTAGTTGGCTCTGGTGATGCCTCTTGTTCATCAGACCTGTAATCTTTCTGCCCTTGAGCTATTCGTCCTGCTTTCCTTTCTGTCACGCTTCCTTGAGCTGCAGAATGTGGCGTCCAGCACCGACTGCTGTCATGCATTCCAGCTGCAAAACATCACGTGTGAACTTCAATAGCAGCTAAAGCCCACCAGCCTGTCCCAGACATCGGTTTGACTGAGATAGCAGACCTCTACTGGGGGTGTGGGGGCATCTATTTAACCCTCTGCTGGCCGTCCCCTATGGAAGCTGTCTTTTTTTTTGCATCAGCTCCAGGTTTGTGGAACCAGACCCCCCCCCAGCAGGCAGACTGGACAAGGTGGACAGCCCTAAGTAGGGCCCTGCCAAACTCCCTGTGATCTCTGGAGGGTCCAACTGCTCCGTGTAAAGCTGTAGGAAAAGGTATGTGACCCCTGCCACAGTTCCAACCACACCTTCCTCACCCACCAAGAATCAAGTTTTCCTGGATCTGTTTAAATACCATATAGGATCAAGTCCAGGGGATCTGTTTAAATACCATATAGGATCAAGTCCAGGGGATCTGTTTAAATACCATATAGGATCAAGTCCAGGGGATCTGTTTAAATACCATATAGGATCAAGTCCAGGGGATCTGTTTAAATACCATATAGGATCAAGTCCAGGGGATCTGTTTAAATACCATATAGGATCAAGTCCAGGGGATCTGTTTAAATACCATATAGGATCAAGTCCAGGGGATCTGTTTAAATACCATATAGGATCAAGTCCAGGGGATCTGTTTTTAAAATCTGACTAGACTTGCAGAGTATAACACACAAACCCTGTTAACGCATTACATGTGAACTAGCAGTTAACTTTTTCATTCACATTTGAACTGTAAAAATGGTGATACATTTTCCCAGAGAGACCAGCCTCGCCTTAAATTACTGCACAATGTCCATAACGACTCTCTACTGAATTACTCCAGCCCTTATTAGTCTTCCTCCAGTATTCAGGCCCGATGGGTCTGTTGTACCTTTTCATCCATTTTCTGTGCATCTAGGCCAATCAACTGGTGGATGTCCCTTCCAACTGTGCCAAAAGCCCCTTAGAAGCAGAACCAGAATGAACTCAGTACGGTTTTACAATTACAAAACGTCACTCTGTGAGACGTTCAATGGTGATTTAGCAACAAAATTAGGTAGAGAATTGAAGACAAGGGGGAGAGACACCTCTAATGTTGTTGCATGCATCCCCAGGAGCTTCATGCTGTTTGTTGTGTGTGTGTGTGTGTGTGTGTGTGTGTGTGTGTGTGTGTGTATGTGTGTGTGTGTGTGTGTGTGTGTGTGTGTGTGTGTGTGTGTGTGTATGTGTGTGTGTGTGTGTGTGTGTATGTGTGTGTGTGTGTATGTGTGTATGTGTATGTGTATGTGTGTGTGTGTGTGTGTGTGTGTGTGTGTGTGTGTGTGTGTGTGTGTGTGTGTGTGTGGGTGTGTGTGTGTGTGTGTGTGTGTGTGTGTGTGTGTGTGTGTGTGTGTGTGTGTGTGTGTGTGTGTGTGTGTGTGTGTGTGTGTGTGTACGAGTGAGTGCATAGTTTAGTGCATGCCTCAGGTTCAAATGTATTGTGAGAACAGTGTGGTTCCTCCCATCTATCCTGCGGGATTCAGTGTGGTGTTTAATGTGGGTGCCTCTGGAGATGAAGATTCATTGCTTTAATAAGAGCAGCCTCAGACAATGAAGAGAGAGAGAGCACCATTAGAGAAAGCTACCCTTGTTTGGGGGTGGGGGGGGGTTCACTTCACTCACTTCGTCTTTAATGATGGGGGGGGGGGGGGGGGGGGGCACCTGCTGTGTGCTAGTCTAGTCTAGTCTAGTCTAATCTAGCCCCTAGACCCTGTGCAACGACCGCATCCTCGTCTGTCTCTCCCTTTAACTGCATCTGTGGCGCACTGCCAACTCTAGATCCTGTTCAAACATTATTATTAGTCTGATATATGAGTGTGTGTGTGTGTGTGTTTGTGTGTGTGTGTGTGTGTGTGCGTGCGTGCGTGCGTGTGTGTGTGTGTGTGTGTGTGTGTGTGTGTATCCATGAATGCTTGTGTCTGAGTCTGGTGTAGAAGGACAGTAAAGTAGAGCAGTCACTCGGAATATGCACGTCCCCAATCCAAGCAAAACGCATTAGCGGCGCAGCAGCTGTGAACGTAGCAACTCCGCTTCTTATGCCTCGTTTGTCGTGTAACGAGGCATCAGTGGAGCTCTCCCCACATGGTGAGATCCACTTTAGTGAACCGAGGTGAGAAGAGACGGGGAGCTTGAGGTAATGATGCACCTCCATCTATAATGTAGCGGCGGGCGGCACGGCGGGACTAGCGGCTAACGAGGGCCGCCGTCTGGCAGGGTCTGTCTGTCCTGCGGCTGACATCCATCGGAGGACGTGTCTACTCTCCCCGCCCGAGCGCGCGGGAGGGCGGAGGCGCATGGCAGCTCCTGCCGCTCCGGGCACTTTTTTGTGACCTCGCCGAGCCGGCGACGCGGTCTCGTGGGGGATGGTGCCGAGAATAGTATTAGTGATAGGGGGATGCAACAGGAAGGAATCTATGTCATGTTAGCTGTGTGAGCCTAAATATAATCACAAATCATATGAATATAATGATGATGACGATAGTGATGTAATGTTGGCAAGGGTGAAATGAATAACTGCTTGCTTAGCCAGTTAGGTATTAAGTGCCTGACATATTGGCAAGGCAAAACTATATGTCTTCTGCACAGTTCATTATAGAAAAGAATGAGCACAGGACACAAAATGATTGATTGAGGAGAAGACTGCGGTTCATTGCACACACAGCACAGTGTTGCTATAAATCCTATCCAAATGTCTGCACTCTCATTCCTCTGAGCAACTTTACTGACCATTAGACCCCAGCTGTTTAAAAACACCATGAGTTTCTATCTTAAGGGCAGTCCAGCTGTTCTGAAGGCATCTCCTGCCAAAACATGCAGCCGGGGCACATGGGTGTCCGAGCTTAAGGAGACATGTGTGGACATGCAGCTGGGAGAGGAGAGGAGGGCTGAGCGTGGTGGTGCCCAGGGCTGAGCGTGGTGGTGCCCAGGCCACGCTCCTTGGCTCTGGGGCACTGAATCAAAACACAGTAGTAAATGGCATTGCCGTCACGGGTACGGCGGTCACAGAGACTGTTTCATGAAAAGTGGTTAGGTAACGTGTCTGAGTCCATCCACCATCTCTCCAGCCTCTGCCCAAGCGAGGCCACGCCCACTCCGCCCCACCCCCTCCTTCCTCCTCTCCTCTCTGCATGCGGGATTATGGATTAGAGGCAGGAGCTGGATTACCCAGAGTGCACCGCTACCCACACCACTCGAACCAGTCTTGGTCGGACATGGTAGAGTTTTTCAACATAACATCCGCCAAAACTCCTTGCAGCCTGTGTCGCTACATCTGCTGGGATGGTATAACAGGACTTTTGTCAAACATCATCTTCCTGGCCCAACATTCATGAGATCTACCTCTTCACCTGTCCATCTATTTATTTATTTGTCAAGCAGCATTAATGGTAGGAATATATAAAGGACATAGCCTTTATAAACACCTCTGAGATTATAGTTCCTTAAAATGCTAGAGTTTGTACAGAGGCTTGTCTTCAGTGTAGCTACACTGTGGAGACTATGTTGTGGTTTGAATGGCACTGGTATTATTGAGTCAGGCATATTTTTTCTCTCTCTCTTCTGATATCGCATAGGTGGATGCTGTCATGCCATTTGGGTGCCTTGCCCTGCGAGATGGGCGGACGTACCACAGCCTGTCAGACATCACAGACAAATATGAGATTGGACAGGTCCTAAAGGCGTGAGTGTCAATAGGCAAAATCATTAGCGCCTTCTGAATGGCAACCTGCCCATTACAAAATAATGACCTAATTAAGTCGAAAATTCATCCATACAGTAAATGTTCATTAATTAGCTTTCACTGCTCTTTTGGGTGGATATGCATTCAGTAATAATTTGTGTAATCACATGGAATATCCAGCATTTCTTAATTGTCCCATGTATGTGAAGAGTCCAGTGCCAATGGGAGTTATGGTGTAGAGAAATGCAACACAGTGTCCTCTTCTCTGTGCAGGAAGGAGTTCTGCGAGCTATGTCTGATGAAAGACCGCCAGACGGACAAGGTTTACGTGTGCAAGAAATTCCTCAAGAAGGATGGCAGAAAAGTACGGAAGGCTGCCAAGAACGAGATCATGATCCTTAAAATGTACGGAATAATTCAGAACATCAACAGCTGACGAGACATTTGTTAGTGTGTGGATCTGAGAGGAAGACAGCATGAGGAGAGGAAGGGGAGAGGCAGAGGAGAGAGGGAGAGAGAGACAGGAGGGGGAGAGACAGGGAAGAGGGGAGAGAGATAGAGGAGAGAGGGGAGATAGATAGAGGAGAGAGGGGAGATAGATAGAGGAGAGAGGGGAGATAGATAGAGGAGAGGGAGAGAGAGACAGGAGGGGGAGAGAGAGGGAAGAGGGGAGAGAGATAGAGGAGAGAGGGGAGATAGATAGAGGAGAGAGATAGAGGAGAGAGGGGAGATAGATAGAGGAGAGAGGGGAGAGAGATAGAGGAGAGAGGGGAGAGAGATAGAGGAGAGAGGGGAGATAGATTGAGGAGAGAGGGGAGAGACAGGGAAGTGGGGGAGAGAGACAGAAGGAGAAGAGAGAGTTTGAGGGAAAGAGCTAGATAGATAGATAGATGTTTAGGAAAAGAACGCCGGTGTTTCAGTGAATGGAAATAGCTACTTTAGTACACACCTTCCTGTACGTTACTGCAGCTGCATGGGAAGTTACTATTTTTTGAAGCACCTCCTTCTACTCTGTAAGACGTAATGTGGCTATTGGCCCTGATCTTCTACTCTGTAAGACGTAATGTGGCTATTGGCCCCGATCTTCTACTCTGTAAGACGTAATGTGGCTATTGGCCCTGATCTTCTACTCTGTAAGACGTAATGTGGCTATTGGCCCTGATCTTCTACTCTGTAAGACGTAATGTGGCTATTGGCCCCGATCTTCTACTCTGTAAGACGTAATGTGGCTATTGGCCCTGATCTTCTACTCTGTAAGACGTAATGTGGCTATTGGCCCCGATCTCCTGCTTTCAGGGTCAACCACCCAAACATCCTGAAGTTGATCGATGCGTTTGAAACCAGGAAAGAGTTCTACATCATCCAGGAGCTGTGAGTCTGACCTCTGTTGGCGCTGATTCGTCCTAATTCCCTCAGTGCAGTACCAACGACTAATATGTCATAAGTCTTGTGTGGCATTACAAAGATTGAGTCCTTGAGAACATTTCAGATACTTCCATTCACTGAGCAGTTTCAACAGTATACACACTTACACATGTGTTATTTTATGTGTGTGTGTGTGTGTGTGTGTGTGTGTGTGTGTGTGTGTGTGTGTGTGTGTGTGTGTGTGTGTGTGTGTGTGTGTGTGTGTGTGACAGGGCCACAGGTGGAGATGTATTTGATTGGATCCTGGACCAGGGGAACTACACAGAACGAGATGCTGCTAATGTGATTCGGCAGGTCCTAGAGGCAGTAGCATACCTGCACTCCCTCAACATAGTCCACAGAAACTTAAAGGTGGGCTCAGGATATTCCAACAACACGTCATGTTTAATGCAATGCCTCAGCCTGGGTTTCATAACTTTATTTATTTTTCACTATCTTGAAATTATATGTGTATCTTACAGTTGAATGAGTCGATCTGAGAAAATGATTTTTAAGTTGTTCATTTGAGTGTTTATGTGCTGGCTCATGTGTGCATGTTGAAGTCCGTCACTGCAGGGTGTTAGAAACAGTAATCAGTGATATTAAACAAACACTTAGCCCTGTTTGACTCATGAAGTTATTCAGCTGTGATATTACAGATGGCCCCTTATGGTTAGCTTTAATGTGCAAAACTAATGTGAATGGAATAAATAGTATTACAGTGTCTAATGGCCCCAATCCATCTCTGGGTAGTCATTACGTGATCGTCCACGCCTGTTACAGAGCTCAACATGTGTTTCTAGTGCTCTCTAGTGGACAAATACAGCAAGGCCACACAAACAGCATAACAACCTTTGAAATACTTTTATGGTGTTATAGGAATACTGAATTTCATGATATAATACAGTAGGACAAATAGTGGGATGTAAGGGGAACAGACTGTTACAAATCAATATGTTATCTAAGACCCGTCATAGAGACTTTGAAGCAGCCTTCCTAAAATATAAACTTTGCTATACTAAAGAATAAAGAATAGGTTTAGAGAAAAGATAAAGGTAATTTATGAGCTTTCTCTCTAAATGAGTTCTGGAGGAATCAACTTTCCATCGCCCGACTCTCTTTACAGTTGGAGAACCTGATGTACTACACAGAGAACAACCACAACAAGGTCGTGCTGCGAGACTTCTACTTATCCAGATTCGAGAACGGCTCCATCACTGAACCCTGCGGAACACCAGAGTACCTGGGTAACTGCACTGCTAGCTTTGAGGGTTGAGGGTTGAGGGTTGAGGGTTGAGGGTTGAGGTTTGAGTATCACCCCATGCCTGACTGTCTCCTTCATGCCTTCTTCTGTCCTTCCTCCCAGCCCCAGAAGTGGTGGCTCGTCATCGGTATGGAAGACCAGTGGACTGCTGGGCTGTTGGCGTCATTATGTATATGCTGTGAGTTTGCACTAGATACATCCACTTGAATGAGTGCGGTTAGACTCTTTGCTGTACATCTCCAGTGTAACCTTCACAATATTCCTTGGTTTAGACAGTTATACATATAATACAGTTATTCCACACCTCACTTACAGGCTGTCAGGAAACCCTCCCTTCTACGATGAGACAGAAGAGGAGAACTCAGACATGCATAACCGCATCATCTTCTGCCGAATTGTCGCGGGAGACTTTGAGTTTGACTCTCCCTACTGGGACGACATATCGCCTGCAGGTACACAAAGGGAGGGAAGCTGCGTTGCCTTTAGCAACTCGTTTATGACGAACATGATTGACGAACTCACGACGAACGGATGAAATCAGACATCCCTCTCTTTGTTCCCGCCTAAACAGCTAAAGAGCTGGTGTGCAAGCTGATGGAGATCGACCAGATGATACGGATCACGGCGCAGGAAGCCCTGTGGCATGAATGGTAAGTCGCGGTCAGAGCAACACGCCCGTGATAATGTGGGTGATCGGCCTGAGCACGTGCACGCAGGGCTGGCTCTCTCGGCGTGGAGCACCCTTACGAGCGGTGGGCTTATCCCCTCTCCTCAACAGGATTGCTGGAAACGCCGCCTCGGAGAAGAACCTGAAGGAGGGAGTGTGTGCTCAGTTTGAGAAGAACTTTGCGAAAGCCAAGTGGAGGGTAAGAAGACTCCTGCAGCTCATACGTCAGCTTCTGCACCTCTGACCCTTCAACAACACTATAAATATCACATCTAACAAGGACAATGATGCATTAGAGCAATGCTGGTGATTGGTGTAACAGTGAGGGTTCTGATCGCTCTGTTAATCGTTTCCTCCTCCCTCCCCCTGCACGGGATGCCCAGGAGCTGAAGGTACTGTTGTTCTCTGTCAGACAGCACAGAGGCACCGACTCTTTTCTTTGCCAAAGCAATCGCTGGCTTGAGCGCTTGTATCTCTATGAGTGGCACACGCTGTAGCAAGAGTCATGGCACTAGCTTCCTCCTGGTCTGGCTTTCCGATTGCTGTCACTGCGAGGAAATATGGTGTTCAAGCCTGATTGCTGAAAAGAGTCTGTCTATATATTTAGACCTCCCACTGTCTGGACAGCAATAAATAACAAGCCTATCACAGCCCCCATATGCCTCCAGTCATAGTGTATGCAGTCTGGCTCTACCCTCACTGTCCTGGGTAGAGCTCTGCTCAGCCCTCCACTGTCTCAGACAAAACTCCAGAATAAAGATTCATTGAAGTGTCACATGTATGTGTGTGAGGACCTATGGTACATCTGTGTGTGCATTGAGAAAGAGCATGAGAAAAAGAGAGAGAGAGAGAGAGAGAGAGGACAGGGTCATCACACCACTACATGACTGACTGTGTCCCTGATCCATTGATCCAGTCCACCTCGTGCTTTAATTCCAAATTACCTCAATCAGATTACACATTATTTGTTGTGCTTTCCTGTACTATATAGTACTATAAAATATTTCAAAAACTGGTAAGGTCCTTTGACGGGCCATAGATACAAAAAAGGAAACCTCAACTTGACTGTTCAAAGCAACACTCACATTTTAGCTCTGAAACTGGGACTGAAGGACATTGAAAGAGTCAATAAAGTAAGTCTGACTTGTTGGAGCACTTAATAAAATTAGTTATTATCATTTTTATTATAATTTTTCACTCTTTTCTGTTTTGCAGAAAGCAATCAGAGTCACAACGTTTATGCAGCGTCTCCGGGCCTCAGAGCTGGCGTCCGCAGAAGCAGCGGCAGAGAGCCAGAGGGAGGCGGGCCAAGCTGAAGCAGAGAGCAAGGCCCCGCCCACTGATGCCATGGGCGTGGCATCCGCAGGCGTGCCATCCACGGGCGTGGCTCGTGTGGTGACGGCAGAAAACAGACCACCTGTGGAAAGAAATGAGAAGACCCAAGAGGAGAAAGGAAACACTGGTCCTCCCCTGCTCATTGAAACAGCAAAGCCACTTGCTCAGACCAACTCCTCGACTCAGACGCAGGAGGAGGAACAGGGCGAAGAGAAGCACAGTGCTGGGGATGGTACTCGCAAAACGGCGGCCATTTTAGTCCAAGACAAACAGGCGGCGAAGGCGAGTCAGAAAGCCACCTCAACAGAGTCCACCAAACTCTCTAGTGGCCAAGGGGACAAGTTCACCTCAGAGAAAGAGATTACCGCTACTGGCAACTCAGACAAGCTAGTATCGGCTTCCGCTGAAACTCCAAACCGCCGAAAAATGGCCGCCAACCTCTGTCTGGATCGTAGCTTAGGAGCTGGTGATAAGATTAGCGGAATGGCTGGTGACAAGGAACAGCGGCCAGGGAAAACGGGGGAGAAAGCAGACGCAACTCAAAAGCAGGAAATGACTCCAGGAAGCTGGTGTCAGACCCAGCTCCCAGAGGCAGTAGCTGAGAGGCAAGCAGGGACGGCAGGTGAAGGCGGTCCAGGGGGCCGGGAAAGGGAAGCAGGCAGAACAGACAGGACCAGCCAGTCAGCAAAACAGGCCTGTCCTGTTGCTACAGCAGGCTCCTCCATCCTGGGCCATGACATGGCTGTGAACGTGGAGGAACAGAGAGAGCTAAGTCCTGGTACCTCTTACACGAGTCCATACTGCCAGCCCTACTCTGTTAGCAGTGGCACAATGTTCAGTGCTCTCGAGCAAGGAGGAGGGGCCAGCACTGACTGGCAAATGGATAGTGTGATCGAACAAATCGAGAAGCAAATGGCAGCTGTGCTCGAGAAGATCGAAGGTGACATGCCCTCACTGCTGGGGAAGATCAGCGAGTGTCCGGAGGCCCTGCCAAGGGCAAAAAGCGCACACTCTTCCCCTTCATGCTGCCCTCGCTCCGGACATCACCACTCCTCCCCACCACCCCTCCCCTCCACCCCTCGGCCTGCCATGCCCTCTTTCCCACACCTGACTATCCCCCCACCCTCCTACCCACCCCCATCACCACCCTCACATACTCAGGTTCTCAGTGCGGATGAGGATCAGGAAGAGAGAGATGGCCAAAGGGGTGTTGGGAGATCGAGTCAGTCCCCAAGGGGAGGATTTTCAGGGAGTGATTGATGAAACTTACACAGATACAAGGATAAGTTGCAGCGATTGTGAGAAAAATATATAAATCTTAGATGAAATCATGGTTCTCAAAATAGCAGCTAAGTTTTGATTTTTTTTTCTTCATGCAAATCCAAATTATAGAGTAGCTGTTTTCTTTGCATTTTGTTAAGCAAAGTCAAGAGCAGCTGTGTTTGTGACAAAGGTTGCTCCTAAGAAAAAGGACCAATTACATGTTTGAGGCTTTGGGGACTGTTACAAAAACAAAATTACAGTGCAACATTCCTGTGTGTGCATGTTCAAAAACTAGCTTGTGTACACCACAAAATGAATCCTGTGATGTGGTCACAACCTAACAAGGCTGTAAATACTTCTATTTAAACAGTATAATCTGGTAGCAAATGCTGATATTTTACATGAATTATTTTATAGTCATAATCCAGTAGTCTGTCCAAACACAGAAGAAAGGGTCTTTATCTTATGGATACAATAGACCTACCCTTATGATGTAGAGTGTAATCTAGTATAAAGCAAAATAACATGGTCATATATTCATCTTAATGTATTTACATTTAATCATGATTGTTTGCATTAGATAATTTATTCATCGTGGATTTTGTTCCAAAGACTTAAGTTGAGCCAGTAATGACACAAGTTGCAATACTGCCATTTATACTTCAAAACATTGCCAATAACGTACACCACGTGGGGGCGCCACAGACTGCGTAAGAAACGTTCTTTATAGGTCAATGATTCAAGAATTCATGATTGCAATATCCATTTGAATACCTGTTCGTTTCTTGTTTTGTACAGTTACTCGACCTTTACTGCATGTCTTTCTATTCTTACTCTTTCTGTCATTTACTTGTAATAACTTAAAAATGTTTGTCCAAATAATTAACTTATTCTGCCTGCCTTTGTTTTGATGTGGTGCATGTCCATCCTATGTTTGATTAGTCTTTTCTTTCTCCCTTTTGTTTTTATAAATATTCCTAAATGCATTTAATGTATAGCTATTTATTACGATTCCCCAAGGTGGGATTTCTAAATGTGACAGCCTCGCTTTTGTGCTCTGTAACTTTAGCTAATTTAAAAATATTTTTGTCTTAGTGATGTGAATAGGATATTCTTCAAAGCTACTTTTGCACTCTTTCTGCCAAAATTTCAATAAAACTTAGATTATATCACAATATAAATTATTTGTCTACTGCTTCTGACTTGCCAAGCATTTTTTTCCAGCCATATGCTTAAAATCTGCTTAAAAAAATTATTTCGTTTATTAATGTAGCATAATGTGCGTACAACAAAAACGGCTGTCCTGCCTAATACCATTCAACAACAGTTGGACACGCATTTCATCGTTTAAATTTCCAATAATTGTTTAAAAATAAGACAATGGATTTGGTTCGATTAAAACATTTCGACTACAAAGAAACAACAGAAAGCTGAAGCGTTCTGTACTGCGTTTCCCGCCTTGCACTGCGCATTCATAACTGTGGATGAGCCCATTTTGTGATTGGCCAGGGGTGTGTACAAATATTGCCGTAACATTATAGAACTTTTCTAAGAAACTGTACAATAAATAACCCATGTCATCCGTTTTTCTGTATAGAAAAATACCACGTTGAAGCGTTTCGAAATAATTTTTAGCTACTTATAAAAAAACTCAGTTGCTGTTTAAAATATACACCTTGGATAGTCGACTGTTCTATACTCAAACTCCGCACATGTTGCTGCTTCGCTCGTGAACAACTGAAGAATAGTTGTTGAACTGAAAGTGCCGTTAACGGTACAGTCGGTGGCCGGTTAGGCGTCAGTCCATCACTTCTTCTCCTCAGATCGGAAAATCAAGAATCCCCCGTTAACTCGAGAGACAGTTACTTAAAGGGTTTTAGTGGTTCTTTTGTTTTGAGGTATTTTTGTATTCTGTACCGTTGAGAGGCCCGGGCAACATCGGATGTGGTGAGTTGTGCATACTTATGTCCCTCGCTAATGCTACCTGCGGCTGGCTAGGCGGCTAACGCGCACTATATTAGATGGTTGTGGTTGGTTCTCCAGCCCGCTGGTGAGAATGTGAGAGAGTTTGGTCTTCTGGCACGCTAGACGGAGCGATTTGACCATACGTGTAGTGAACTGTGTAGGTGGCTGTAGTCGCAGGACAATGTGATCTTGGAGTCGGAGGATCTTCCACAAGTCCCCGTGTGCAACAAAGTTGAGGCGCGCTCGTCACACGGTCCCTGGTGATTTAACCAGCTCACTGTTTAGAAAGACACGCTAAGATTTAAAAACGATTCTCTTTTGATTCGGATCCCTCGAGGCTGTGTGGAGGTAGCCGGGCGGATATATCTCCTAGCACGGCTAACTGAACCATGATCTGGAGATGTTTGTCACAAGCTCACAGCAGCCGTGGGGTTCTGGCCGCTAGCACACGGGACTGTTCTTAACTAGCGTATCTGACCACCAGCTTCGTGTCGCCCACTGTTGAAATAATTTGACGGGAAGAATGTCAGCGGAATAAAACAACTAAAACTTAAGAAATTACTAATGGAGAGTTAACGTTACTTGTTAAAATAGTTGGATAAACAATAAACCGAGCAACACAGGAGGGCCAGTAGTAGCGCTAGTAGAGCCGTGTGTGCTACTACTGTAACCGGGTTCAGTTCGTAATGCTGTAGCTCCACGTCTGGGTTCTTGGAGCTAGCCACTCAGCTAGCATGTCGCGATTTTTTTGTTATAATTAGCTAGCTAGCTAGCTGTGTTGTTGGCTTTCTGGCGATGTTTAGCAGTGGATATTCACTTAGTCAAGCACAGGTGCATGGATACCTAAGCAGTGCAGTGATGTGAAAGGCAACCGTGGAGGTTGCACACATTTGCCCGGGGAGAAAGCCCCTTACACCGAGAATGTGAGCCCCTACCCTGGGTCTCAATTCCCCCACGCAACCAAGAATAAACGGCCCACTTGGGCCTTTGTCACAAGGTATTACCCCTCCCCCAACGTCTATTCGTTTGACATTATTTTCTCCCTCTCTCATTCTTTAAACAGAAATGTTCACCCTAACACTTTTTTGGAATGGGGACATTCACATTACTTGAATTATAAGCTATTCAGGTGTGCTTTGCTAGGCACACTGTCAACAGCTAGAAAGTGAATTCATCCTACGACCCCTCCATCCTTTCACTGTGTATCGAGAGGTTTGTGTGCAGCTGTGAATTTTTAATTCATCTATTGCTTTTGATATTTACCAGATGGCTAACTGGTTATATGTATAGAGTAAGTGAAGATTCAGTCGCCTAGCACCAGATGTCTTTTTTAAAGAAATGTATTACCACAGGAATGTTTTAGCCTTTGTGTTACTGAATTGAGGGTGGAAAAGAGATGTCAGCATTTATTACTTTTCAGCATTATTATTTAGCAAGGGGTTCATTTTGTTTTTGGTTTTGTATCTATTTATGTATTGGTGTTAAAACAGTGGTGGTCCATTTCCCAAACCAAGACTAAGCCTAGGTCTAAATCTATGCTAGTAGTGATTAACCATTCACAATTTAGTTCATGTTTAATGCATGTGTGGGCATGGCTATACATTTGACAGCCATTTAAAAATTAGTATTTATTCTTTTTATAGAAACAGGTTTCTCCCAATATATTATTCAGAAATGCGTTGGCCATGTGATGGTAAACATTTTTGTTGTAGAAATGTACCTTTAAAAGATTGCCAATAACCTTAGGCAAGTAAAACAGTGTGACAGGAGGGGAAAGGTCCTGAGACTGCCTCCTAACTGGGCAACTGACTCGCTCATTCTGTTTTTGTAAGTTTGATCACATAGGCTACATTGGTTAGTGCTTAAGACATGATGTATACTAGTAGACAACCTTAAGTAATACTAAATGTGTAACCAATTAACAATAAGCTAAACAAGTCTGAATACCCACTGATGTGAAATGTACATTATTTTTGTCTGACGTTTCATTTGACATGAGTTTTATGTAAAATAGTTATCAGTAGTTTTTCTACCATAGATTTTTTCCACCAAGCTAACTTAATTAACTTGCTCTTCTGTCCCTTACACAAACCATAAACATTGTTATGAATTAACCACTTTGAAATATTCAGAGGTGTGCTTTATTGGTTCTGTTTCCTAAAATATTGATATTTAATTATTGTGAGTTTTAATGGACCCATTAAGCCCAACAAAATGTTCTGTTCTTTTCTTTAAAAAAGGAAATATATACAGCTCTGGAAAAAATTTAGACACCACTGCAAAGTTTTCTAAAAATCAGCATCTCTACATGTATGACAACCATTCCATTCCAGTGTCAGTTGAATTCCAACCCATGTACACCTCATTCTATTTAATGTGCTTCTGAATAAGTCTTATTTAATGAGGAAAAGTATTTAAAAAAAAACCACTGCTGTGATCTTCACAATCCTCTTGCAAAAGGATAAGCTGGACGGCAAAACAAGTGCTAGGAATAGCTCAAAATAACTATTAACCACGCCAAAGGAGTTGAAAAGAAAGGTCTTGGGTGAGAAGAATAAGGGCTCAGTTCTGGTTTTACTGGCAGAGGGATACAGTGAGCGTCATGTTGCTCCCATCCTTAAGATTTCTAAGTTAGCAGTTAATTACAACAAGACTGGAGGGCGAAAATAACTCTCCACTGACTGGGATGACTGTCACCTTCTTCAAATGTCAGTCAGCAACTGCAGGATAACATCTAGTGACCTACAAAAGGAATGCCAAGTGGAAACTGGGGTAAGAAGAGTTTGTAACAGGCTCCTAGAGGCAGGGCTCAAGTTATGTAAAACGGGAGGGGAGCCTCTCATCAATAAGCAGCAAAGGAGAGCCAGGCTGAAGTTTGCAAAAGACCATAACGATAAGATGACTAGAGTAAATTCGTCATCTCTGAGTCCAATTTTCAGTTTTCCCCAACACCTGGTCATCTAATGGTTAGATGGAGACCTTGAGAGGCGTACAATCCACAGTGTCTTGGACCCACTGTGAGATTTGTTGGAGGACCAGTGATGATCTGGGGATGCTTCAACAAGGCTGGAATTGGGCAGGTTCATCTTTGCAAAGGATGTATGAATACAAGTTTATTCTGGAAAAAACTTGCTTCCTTCTGCTTTGGCAATGTTCCCCAACTCTGAGGACTGGTTTTTCCAGCAGGACAATGCTGCATGCCACACAGCTAGGTCCATCAATGTGTGTATGAAGCACCGTCACATCAAGACCCTGTCACGGCAGCCCAATCTCCACCTGAACCCCATTGAAAACCTCTGGAATGTAATCAAGAGGAAGCTGTATAGTCACAAGCTATCAAACAAATCTGAACTGCTTGAATATTTTGCGCCAGGAGTGGCATAATGTCACCCAAAAGCAGTGTGAAAGACTGGTGAAAGCAGTGAGAAAGACTGGTGAAAGCAGTGAGAAAGACTGGTGAAAGCTGTGTGAAAGACTGGTGAAAGCTGTGATAAAAAAAATTATGGATATTCCACCAAATGATGATTTCTGAACTTTTCCTGAGTTTAAATATTAGTATTATTGTTTCTAAATGAATATGAACTTGTTTTCTCTGCATTATTTGAGGTCTGAAAGCACTGCATCTTTTTCGTTATTTTGACCATTTCTCATTTTCTGCAAATGCTACAATGTTCGTTTTAGTAAAACATAAAGAGTAAAAATCGGAGAAACTGATGATTTTTGCAGTGGTCTCAATTTTTTCCAGAGCTGTATATTGTTAACGTTAAAGATTAGTCTCACAGTTTCACAAAGTACTTAATACAGTTTTTATTGTAAAATATAAAAATACTGTGAAATGTGTGAAAAGTCTGCCGTGGGATTAAAATGCACACATCGTGCATTTAAGACCATGGTTTTTCTTCATAAGCTATGTGGGGTTTTTTTTTTTTTTGTTAAAACAGTTGAAATGGAATATTTACAGAATCAGAAATCATTTTATTATTCTTACATTTTCTGTATAAAATATATAATATAAAAATAAATCTGAACCATACAATCAGTCCAGAAGTTCAATGTCAATGTTGAACTTGTAATCCACTAGGAATAGATTCATTTCATTTAGCATTGGTTTTAATGTTGCCTTATTTTGATGATTCATACAAACTTGGTGATTAACACTGGCATCCCCAATGAGGCAAAACAATCGATGATGATGTGACCATGCTTTGGTAAGAGTGAAATCAAAGTTCAGTTTAAACATTGAAATGGGCTTGAAAGGATCAAACTGGGCCTAAATGGAACAGCTATAATAGTACAATAGAAAGTTTCAGATTTATATTACTATGATGTCTAAAACGGTATTAACTACTTTGATATGTACAACAATTCACTGTCATTTAAAGGCTGCTGCAGTTCCATTTATTTAAATGTACATTTAAATTAAACTATTTGCAGTTGATGTATAGATGACAAACCCTGGAATATGTCCAGTATTCATGCTTAACATTCTTAAATCTTGACAGGGTACCATATTGTGATTCTTGTGTATCGACTATGCTGTGTGGTGTTTGAACTTGAAAAAACTATTTAACAATAATTAACATTTAATCAATAAATATCATACAAATTTCAATGCATATTTATGTAGTAGTATAGTACTTAACACAATTTTTGCCATTTCTATGTAGTTGCAAAGTAAAGTTATTTTGGTGACTTTCTTTGGTTACTTAAGGTCACCAGGGACTGTCTACACAATTCAGGTCCTCATTCAGCAATGGCTAATCAGAAGGGGGGGGGGGGGGGGGACTGGAAAAATGATCAACGGAGCTCATTTCTTCTGTAGAATTGACTTCAGATTTGTTATGTAGGTGTATACTTGGGCTTAATGGGTACACTTACCCAAAAATTTGCTCTATTAAAGTGTTCTTTATTTGCAGCAAATTAATTGATTACTTAATTAATTAAGCACACACCACACATTTGAAAACTGATATAGGAATATAGGAAACCATCTTGAGAAATGGTCAATAATGCTAAAATGTAATTGTAAAAAGTGGTTGTTTGTAAACCGTGTTGAGTCCATGTTTGATGGTAAATGTTAAATGAGCTGGTACAAACTTAAATCTTAGTTTCAATTCTATGTCAAAACTGTGTTTTTAAATACAAAATTCTGAGTAGCGTTTGGCTGTGTGTCACATTGTACATCGATACTAATATTTTGCATATTGCACAATTGCTTTAACAACATGGTGCAGGGCAGGCAAGTACTTACAGAGGCTGGAACAAATTAAATGCTTCCAGTTTTTTCTAGTATATCATTTTACTTGGCACTGGCGGTTTTATATGTAAAATATTGGCTTAATGATGCCGACCAATAACTTGGTAAACAGTGCTTCTTTTTGATAGCTGCCCTTGTTTGTGACTCCCTTCTAGTGTCAAAGCATGTAATCCAAAAGTATGCGTATAAAGCAAACGCATTAAACAAGATTCTCTTCATGTTATTGGTTTGCTTTGAACCTGAATGAAAGCTTGTATGTCTTAGTAATTAGTGATGATAAAACTGCAAGTTGTATCACCAAAGTATTATAAAGGAACTGAGAAATTAGTGGCTTATTAGAGCCATTAGAAAAGTTGTTTTGGATAAATATCGATTTTGAGATAAAAGTATGGTTATCATGGCATAATCAATACCATGAGATAACTTCGTTAAGCTGATTTCAATGACATACCGTTAGATTGTGTTTGCGTAATATGGTCCTTGAGTGAGTCAAGTAATCTGCACGTTTTATACAAAACATAACCACAGACTGTCTTCCTAAACCCATATAGTAATCATTTGAATATTAGTCTATATCGTTGACTCGGTTTCTGTACAATTACTATGCTCACAGCATTTTGCAATGGCATGTATGTGGTCTTGCAGTTGTAGTGTAATGTAGTGAGCTTGTGAAGGCCCAGTGTTTGGAATAGCCTCCACTTTCAGGGGCGGTATTTCCGCACGTTTAAGACGGGATGGCCAATGAATGAAGAGGATTATTGTGGCTCCCTGAGACAACCTTTTCCTGCTGAATATTTGAGCAGCTCCGCCCCTGTGCTGCAGCTGCCATTTTGGTTTTGTTCCGTGTGCTGAAGCAGACCCAGGAAGGCTGTTAGCGCAGGCGGACCGCACCGTGACTCGGCAGGATAGTCAGGGGGTATTCCGGGCCGTTTCGTGAAAGCCAGTGGTCTTGTGCTATTGAGCTTTTTTCCGGTTTCTTTCAGAGCTTTTATTTCGGTTTCTTTTTTTGACCTAAATTATTTGCTAGTAATTCGCATCATCGACGTTTCGAGTTTTCCACGAGGAGCGGTTTGCTGACACTGAGTGTGGACAGAGAAGGATTATTGGTAAGAAACATCCAGCGACCTGCTGCAGTCGCTCCGGGCTGCACTCCTGATTCATTAAGTTGGGAGGCTCGCTTAGTTGTTGCGGTTGTAAGAGTCACTGGGACGCCGATATATTACTGACGGCTTTTTTGTAGGCCACCTGGAGTTGTTGTAACCACCTCGTTTCTCTTGATGCCCAGACGCGTTGGTTTGTCGCTAGTGGTGGACGCTGTGAGTTTGTCGATAGCTGTAAGCTAGCAGGTTTAGTGGAGCTAACGTTAGGCCCAAGTGCATGTAGCTAGCGTGGCTAACGAGGTTAGCTCGGTTTAATCTCACGTCGACTCTCCGTGTCTCCTCTAAACGATTTTACAATCTCCCCGACGCCTAAACCAAAATGCCCAAATGTGTTTGGCGTCATGCGGCTTAACTAGCCAGCGATATTGTTGATGTACTAGAGTGTGAGCTTGTCCCGTTGGTTCATGTGTGGTGGTTTTATTTTACTACTGACAGCGTCTAAACCGATGGGTGAGCATCTCGTCCACAAGGAAGTGCTGGCAGAAATGTCTGATATGGAGGAAACCTTTAGGCAGAAATGTCTGATATGGAGGAAACCTTTAGGCAGAAATGCGCCGAGCAGGTGTAGCGCCACGCTAGGCAGCCTCGTCTGTCGGGGTTTGTCATCAGGAAAATCACTCACAGGTTCCGTGTTGGTTTCGGTACGAGTCAGGTCAGATAGGCTCTCACCAGCAGGGTTTGGTTGTATAGCTAGCCAACTAGCTAGCTTTGTTTCCTGTTGGTATTCATCACGTCCAACACGCTCTGCTTTTGTCTAGTTGTCTCTGAGATTTCGGCGACGTATCGACTTTGATTTTATGATCAACTAATTTTCACGTGTTTTATTGGTACACCCGAATGTGGATTTTCCACTAGAAACAACTGCAACATTTTTTCAAGTGGTGTGATTTTTCGTTGTCTGGAAAAGAGAAATCTGATTCGTTGACCCATTGAGGGCGCGATTCATTTCCAATGCCGTTGAAAGATTGAGGAAACATACTCAGACGCTCATGTAAAATCTTTATTAATAGAATTAATCAGAACGACGTGAAATTTGGTCACTCTTCGCCCCATTCTTAGTTAGCCAGCAGAATACAACTGGTTGGGTTTTTAATGAATCAGCATTTTCAACAAGAATACTGGGTGAGCCTTGCCCAGTGTTGCATGAATCTTCCGCAATAAACAAAACGTTTCTGTCCACGGTCTATTTATAGCAGGGTAGTTACCTACATCTTGCGGCAGACTCAGACCCTGCAGACGGGAATAGTGTTTTCGTTATAGTGGTTTCGCTGCTTAAATGTTCTTGTAAAATGGTAAAGATCACAGAAAATACTCCGCTTTTTGATAGTTTTGGAAATTACTCTGCTGTATTGTTATTGCACTTGCTAATGTCTATTCCATAGGTTACTATTAAGTTTTTTTTACTTTATGGACAATTACATTAGTTAATATTTTGTACTTTCTAAATTATGCATTACTTTTTACTTGCATAATGTACGTGATTAATTCCACCAAGAAATCGTTGATTTGTGTAATGTGTCATTAGACAAAGGTGTCTCATTTAACCAGTACTGTTAAACTTCTCATTCATTTCCTCATGGTCCTTCATTGTAGGAACTGTCCAGTGCTGAAACCCAATCTGTAGAGGCTGTGATTGCTCAGAAATTAAGTTGAAACAGTTCCTAGTACTGTGTTGGAAGTCGTCTGACCTGTTTGAGCAAAATGAGTGCAAACTGCTGGCCTTTGTGTGGAATGAATTTTTAGGCTTGATTGCATTTCATATAATCATACTTTCGCTTTTCCAGAGCGAACTTCAGGTCAATAGGTTATCCATAGATCAATTTGAGTAGCAAAATAGAATTGTAGTTTCTAAACTGCTTAGATTTCAGCTTAATGGAGCCAGTACATATTTGAATAGTAAGTTGTTTTTCCCCAAGGCCTACGTTTATTCATCAAAGAAGCTGAAAGCCGATTTTCCAGTTGTGCAGCTATGACTTCTGTGATCTTTAAATTTTTCAAGGCATTGTAGCATTTTTTTAACCCATTTATGTTGATGATTAACAAACTACCAATTACAATTAGTTTTTTTCTTATCAGTTTAAGTTAAGCTAAAGTCACTGAGTCACAATATCCAAGCTTTGCAGGAGACTTGTGGTACACCAGTATTGTGAAATTCAGAATTGTATGCTCTTGTTTGTCTGATTTAGTCTTGACATTCTTGTGCTCATGTTTGATATCTTTGATTTGATAGCTTTGATTTGAGCCATGAGGGGTTCTCTGGTTATGTCTAGAAGGATTGCGGTTTTGGCTTGAAATAGGACTGGAGTGCCTTAGAATCTGGGGCGTCAGCTGTTTTGATTCATACCTTGGAGATTATCATTTAAGAATGTCAGACATACTTTCATTGATCTCATAACCTCTCGGAAGGGATTTCATACAAATCTGTGAGTGCATTTTTGTTTGTTGTTGGAATGAGTGTCGGTGCATATGCTGTCTTGTAAGTCTTTTTGTATCTTAAAAGCTTTTAAATACAACATTTTGTTTGTTTTTTTAGATGTCCAGCTCGCCGCTGTCCAAGAAGCGTCGCGTGTCAGGATCAGAGACGAAGACGGGATCCCACTGCTCCTCCTCATACTCTGTGAGAACTGAACTGTCCCACACACCGGCTAACGTAAGTGCACTGCTCAAGGAGACTGAACTGTCCCACACACCGGCTAACGTAAGTGCACTGCTCAAGGAGACTGAACTGTCCCACACACCGGCTAACGTAAGTGCACTGCTCAAGGAGAATGAACTGTCCCACACACCGGCTAACGTAAGTGCACTGCTCAAGGAGACTGCTCTCCTAAAGCACATTGACTTTGCTTATTTTAAGTGTGCATCATTAAGTTGTCTCATAGTATATTCAGATTCTGTTAGTGCTTTGAGACAGCTTCTGCGTACACACTGCAGTCACGGTTACAAGCCGTATGTGAAAGGGGTAACGTTTCAGCCCGTGTTGAGATAAACAAGGTCATTTTCTTTGTTTTGTATGTGTTGGCTAACAAAGACATTGGGGTTAATGGTAGAAATGTGCTCAAAATCATAAGTGGAGCATTTTTCTTCCATGCCTTGTATTGCACTTCACAGAAAAGATGAGGTTTTGGTGTGAAATTTATCCTTGACTGCCTAACGAATTGCAACGAAGCAGCCCTAACTTATTTCTGCTGGACAAGTCCGTGCAGCCCAGCGGATGCCTCGTGCAGTGCCGTCTGCAGATGTAAATCTGAATTAGCCAGTTCTGTAAATGGTGCACTGATGGCTATGTTTTCTCTAGGGCATGGCTAAGAATGGAAACGTTGCTGAGATTGATGAAGGCCTGTACTCCAGACAATTGTAAGTTCCAACTTGTAGTTTGGCTAACACTCTTGACACATCCTTAGATTATTGTGTACAATTTTGAATGAATGAAGGTGCGAGTGAGTGGTATTTTAAGGGATGTGTAATTAACCACTGTGGTCCGTTAGGTACGTGTTGGGTCACGATGCGATGAAACGCATGCAGGTCTCCAATGTGCTTATCTCCGGACTGCGAGGCCTTGGCGTGGAGATCGCCAAGAACGTCATATTGGGCGGAGTCAAGAGCGTCACCCTGCACGACCAGGGCGTGGCAGAGTGGGGAGACCTCTCCTCACAGGTCAGTGGAGGGAGGAGGGTGGACCGTTCTCGTCCGCAGGCACCGCAGTGCTGGAGTCTGCTGTCCTTCACATCTACTGACTTGGCACTTTAAATGGGGACGCAGTTGCTGTGTTATTAAGCAGCCATTACCTTATCGATTGGGTGGCTGTTAAGGGCAGGTATAGTTAGACTTTGGGTTTAAAATATTTCTGTACCTATTGATTGTATCGGTGCAGTGGCACCGATACAATCAATGACAAGGATATTTAATTTGCCTGTGGGGAAATGCGAGTGCTGGAAACAGTAGGCCAGGATGTCTGCAAGTCTTTCCCCTCATGTCCAACAGAGAGCAGGGGAAAGGGGAAACCTCGCAGTGAAACTGATGCGCTGCTCGTGTGTTCTAGTTTTACCTGCGGGAGGAGGACCTTGGGAAGAATCGTGCCGAGGTCAGTCAGATCCGACTGGCAGAACTCAACAGCTACGTCCCTGTGACTTGCTACACCGGAGCCCTCACCAATGAATACCTGACACAGTTTCAGGTACGCTCTAGCACCTGTCCCCTCTGTGTTTTCACCTCCACCTGTCCCCTCTGTGTTTTCACCTCCACCTGTCCCCTCTGTGTTTTCACCTCCACCTGTCCCCTCTGTGTTTTCACCTCCACCTGTCCCCTCTGTGTTTTCACCTCCACCTGTCCCCTCTGTGTTTTCACCTCCACCTGTCCCCTCTGTGTTTTCACCTCCACCTGTCCCCTCTGTGTTTTCACCTCCACCTGTCCCCTCTGTGTTTTCACCTCCACCTGTCCCCTCTGTGTTTTCACCTCCACCTGTCCCCTCTGTGTTTTCACCTCCACCTGTCCCCTCTGTGTTTTCACCTCCACCTGTCCCCTCTGTGTTTTCACCTCCACCTGTCCCCTCTGTGTTTTCACCTCCACCTGTCCCCTGTGTTTTCACCTCCACCTGTCCCCTCTGTGTTTTCACCTCCACCGTTGAGATGTTTAGGGTTCTTTTGCACCTCTGCATAGTTTAGAAAAATGAAGGACTACTTTCCAGCATATTTCCAGACATAACAAGGACCGAAAATTCATGGGCTGAAAAGTGGTGGAATGTGAAGGTTGTATAGATGCAAGTCAAGAGGCTAATGCTGAAAATTAGACAAAGCTATAGTTATCAGTGTGTGTGTGTAATGTATAATTATAGTACTGAGTGCAGCAGATTTTAATATGTCAAATTCCCATGAGAATTTGGGCTAACGGTGGTTTTCTCTTAGGGTGTTGTCTTATCTGCTAGCTGTTTTTTGTGTAGCTTGTATAAGCAGCTTATCTTAACCAGCTGGCAAAACTGGTCTTGGGGCAGTTTATCAGGACTGTCTTTGCATATCAACATTTGTCAAATCATTAACTACAAGTTTTAAAATAAGTGATGGCCATCTCAGGCACTTTGAGTATTCCTCTAAATGTTTGTGAAACCTTCACCCGTCCTTTAGAACAGGCAAGTTCACTGCCCGCCAATCGCACGGCTGGCACTGTGCCTGCAAAAAGTCCAAGCAGGTCTTCAGCGCGCGTGTGTGTGCGCGTGTGTGTGTGTGTGTGTGTGTGCGCTGCTGCAGGTGGTGGTGCTGACCAACTCCACACTTGAGGAACAGATGCACATCGGTGACTTCTGTCACGGCAAAGGCATCAAACTGGTCATTGCAGACACACGTGGACTGTTTGGGTGAGGACACACTTGGACACTGTAAAAACCTTCCCACGCATAGCTGTTTGTTTTTGTTTGTTTTTCTCCCGTCTGTGATGTTTTGAGGTGTGGTAATATACAGTGTTTATTTTTGGATAGGCAACTTTTCTGTGATTTTGGGGATGAAATGACGGTGTACGACACCAATGGAGAGCAGCCTCTAAGTGCCATGATCTCCATGATCACCAAGGTAACCGCTGCCACCTGTCCGCCGTGATTTTACACATCGCCATTCAGAATGTTGATGATTGCTGCCATATGTAACTTTCCAGTGTCATTTAAAAATGACCTTGTTCTTTATAGCAGGTTCAGTCTGTGACTCCTGGCTATCTGACTGATTGCTAGCCTGTTTTATGCTTGTTTCCCCCTAGGACGGTGCGGGGGTGGTCACCTGTCTGGACGAAGCCAGGCACGGCTTTGAGTCTGGAGATCATGTCACCTTCACGGAGGTGCAGGGGATGACTGAGCTTAACGGTTGCCAGCCAATTGAAATCAAAGTTCTGGGTGAGTCCATAGCTCTTCCACACATGGTACATGAGTAACAGAATTAGAGTAGTTGCTCTGCTTATATTAAAGCTTTATCAGAGCTTTATTGAAATGTAGCGGGCTGTTCTAGATGAAGATTAAATGTGTCCCTCGTGCTTAAAAATGGCATTGTTTCTCCTTAGGGCCCTACACCTTCAGTATCTGCGACACCACATCTTTCACTGACTATGTGAGAGGTGGTATTGTGACACAGGTCAAGATGCCCAAAAAAGTGTCCTTTGTAAGTCTGACTCATTTCAGTGGCAGCTACAAAACTGACTGTGATAAAGAATCCAGGATGGGATATCTGAAGTCTGCTCCACCCCTTTACAGAAACCCTTTTCCTCCTCCATATCCGAGCCCGAGTTCCTGCTGACTGATTTTGCCAAGTTTGATCGTCCGGGACAGCTGCACGTGGGCTTCCAGGCTCTGCATGCCTTTGAGAAGAAACACAGCCGTTCTCCCAAGCCCTGGAATCAGGTCAGCCACTCGGAAAAGTGTATTTTTTTTTTCCTACTTGTGGTGGTGATATGAGATTAGCACAACTGAAACGCAACTTTAGTAAATCGTTCTACCTGCGACTAGGGCTGAACGATTAATTGCATTTGCGGTAATCTCGCGATATTTTAAAACGCGATTCTCTAATCGCACAGGCTGCGATTTAAACTGGTCACGTGACTTGGGAGCGAGCCGAGGACGAACGGAGCAAACCCGAGCAGGAGGCAGGGAGGTAGTGAAGTTAACACAGCGCACTTTAACTTGTTGCACAATGGCTTCAGGCTCGACAGAAGCTGACACAACTGAAAGTCTAATACCAAAGAGGGGCAGCATATCAGTTGTGTGAAATTACTTTGGCTTTTAAAAAGATGCTGCTCAACGTCAGGTACTGTGTAAAACGTGCCTTGCTACTGTCGCTACGACGCGA
Organism: Brachyhypopomus gauderio; assembly: GCF_052324685.1. NCBI lineage: Eukaryota > Metazoa > Chordata > Actinopteri > Gymnotiformes > Hypopomidae > Brachyhypopomus > Brachyhypopomus gauderio. The sequence continues at coordinate 376,539 of NC_135231.1, read as the reverse complement.
GTTAACACTACAAACCTTCTTCAGCATTTAAAAAACACCACAAAGCCTCGTATGATATCTGTAAGGCTAAAATGCCAACGACCAGTGCTGCGTCTTCAAATACGCAAAAGTGTTTCTCTGCGCTTTTACAGCTTTAGTTTGCGGTGAGCAGCGAAATACCATAAAATCACGCATATACGCGCAATAGGATTTAAAGCACGGATGAATCTGCGGTCCAGCAGACAGGGTTCACTGACCGAACCGTTTGAAAGTGTAACTCCTTATGGATGTAATTGGAAGTGGCACGCTGGAATAACTCGGGCAGTAACGGAGTTCATAGTGAAAGACATGATGCCCGTTAATATAGTGAACATGCCCGGCTTCATGGCTTTGTTAAACACACTGGATATGCACTACCAAATGCCCTCACGCACATGTTTTAGCCAAGTTGCTATACCTGCAGGGTTGCCAACTCTCACGCATTGAGCGTCTTGGACTAAAAAGTTACTTGTTCGCAACCACAGGCGATCGATCGATCACGATATAATAATAATACTTAAATTTAGTCCATTTTAAACCCCCCCCCCCCCCCCCCCCCCCCAATAACAAATTCTGTTCGCCACCCACTCCAGGTTCAAGTCTCACTCCAAGCGATCTTGAAACAGGCATGAAAATCTGTCACCTTTCGGCGAAATTCGCCGTTTTGAAGTTGAAAAGGGTGACCTACGTGAATCGTGTAGATCCGATGAGGTTTTTTTTGGTTTTTTTTTTTTTTGGGGGGGGGGGGGGGGGGGGGGGTCGGGAGATTATATGTATTAATTATCATATTGATTTAATAAGCAAACAGAGCACTTCCGAAATCGGCAATTTAAATGACAGTGGCCAGCAGCTTCGTACATGTACCACTACATTTACCAGATCGTACATTTCCCAGTGGATTTAATTGGGTTATTAATGGTTTCAATCGTTTTCATATTTTGCGGTAAAACAAAGTTACTGCCGTTCGCTATAGCGTTGAACACTGTCAGATCTAGCCACAAGCTCTTGTGATAAATAGGTAGATAGATAGGCCTATTAAGTTCGCGTCAACCCCGTGTAGTTAACGGTGACATAAAATAAGAATCAAGATTTTTTTCTAGTGTGTCTGTAGTTGTAACTGGTGAATCCAGGGACGTGTGAGGATCACATTCGCGCCAGGGCTGAAAAGATTGAAGATGAAGTTGTAAACGCTTGTCGTTTGAGTCTACCCTGTGCTTTAGCCCATGTTAGAAAATAAAAACACGTGAACCTGGTATTTTTACACTCATTTTCGCTGCTGATGTATTTATTGTTTCATTAAGACGTAATGGTTTTGACTGAGCCATCTGGAATGGCGAAAACGGCCTCTCGCGTTTACGATCTGGCTCCATACATTGAATCCATTGACATGACAGTAAAAAAAATGTTTTTATGGATTTTACTATATTTTACGGAGCCCGTAAGGTGACATCATGTAAAAAAATTTATAATGCGTGGCCACGACTTATTAACGCCTGGGAACGAGATACTAATGTCGCCTTTCACACGCGGCAACAAAGTTTATTTTTTCACAGCAAAGCAAGCGAGAAGGGTAATGCTGCAGCCCGGAGCCCCGGTGGGCGTGGGTAAAGGGCGTATCATGTGTCAATCATTTTCGAATGCAGCCAATCAGATACTAGACTTTCGTTGTCAATCAATTTTTATTAAGCCAATTATCAGCCAGAGTTAGCTGTCAATCATTTTTTACTGCAGCCAATCATCTTAACAGATCTGCCAAAAGAAGGCGGAAACTGCACGGAGAAGCTCTTTAAACAGAAGTATATGCCGCTCTTACACAAAAGTAGCTGAATAAAAACATTAGAAGAGCCATGACTTTAGACATTTTAAAATCTAAGTTTAAAATACTTCTCACTTATTTTTCTGGAACGGCACTTTAATGTTTTTTCCTTTATTGCACGTATTGCATCATTTGTACATCATATATATGTGGCGAGTGTAAATTGGTAGCGGAGGGGTGGTGTAAATGGGCACAAATTATGTATTATATTGCGATCGATCGCCATGTATAAGCGCCTCCGCCGAGCAGAGCGTTGAGGAGCGATTTCGATTGGAGGATCGTGCTCTATTTTTTATTATTAATTTTTTTGCCGATGCTGGTCCAGCGTGTCGCGTGCCACTGATTATGCCTCGGCGTGCCAACGGTGGCCCGCGTGCCATAGGTTGCCGACCCCTGCTGTAGAGCCTTTGAATATTATAACCATTGTCGAAATTAAGCTCAGCAAGTAAAGTAAAAGAAGGACGCGATCACACAGTCTCATTGAAAATGTAGGAGTTAATGAATAAAGTGCACCAACGCAAAACCCGTGACATAATCCAAATAAAGTTTGAAGACTAGTATTGTTTTGATACTTTTGTGCAAGAATGGCATATACTGCATTAAAAAATGATTGACAGCTAACTCTGGCTGATAATTGGCTTAATAAAAATTGATTGACAACGAAAGTCTAGTATCTGATTGGCTGCATTCGAAAATGATTGACACATGATACGCCCTTTACCCACGCCCACCGGGGCTCCGGGCTGCAGCATTACATATATGAAGCAAGCAGATCCCCTGACCCATTTTCATGCCTGTTGAAAAGTTGCAACCCTGTATCTGAGCTGTATAAAAAAAAATGCCGAAACAGTGAGAAAATATCGCGATTTTAAATCGCAATCGCAATTTATAGATAAATTGCAATTAGATTATTTTACAAAATCGTTCAGCCCTACCTGCGACACAACCCTGTTGTGATGCTGAGGACAGTCATCATACTGGAGAGGTGCATTGGGTGCTTTTCGTCCTGGTTTTGGTTTGAGCCCGACAGCACAGAGCTTTGGCTCACTGACTCAGCTAATAGTGTCCTCTTTCCTCCCCCTGGTGCAGTCCGATGCAGACGAGCTGGTGGCCCTTGCCGGCAACGTGAACGCAGCGCAGTCCGGCTCTGCCAAGCAGGATGAGCTGGACCAATCCCTGCTCAAAAAGCTCTCCTGCGTGGCCGCCGGGGACCTGGCTCCAGTCAATGCTTTCATCGGTGGGCTTGCTGCCCAGGAGGTTATGAAGGTAACTGAGTTTTCAAGTGTGTTCTCTCTCCCTCTCCCCCGCAGATATGCCAGTACAAAGCAGTCAGCAGTAACGCTCATCACAAATTCATAACATTGTACCGGATGTGACCTTAATTCGATAGCTTGTCTGTGTCCGTGTAAGTTCTTGGACTTGAATTGTTTTAGTGTTTGGGTCAGGCTTGTTCGGCCCGTCTAAGATAGGTGTGTCTACACCTCAGGCATGCACAGGCAAGTTCATGCCCATTGTGCAGTGGCTGTACTTTGATGCCCTGGAGTGTTTACCCGAAGCAGAGGAAACCGTTCTCACTGAGGAGGAGTGTGCACCTGTGAGTTACACTTAAAATCTGGGCTTTGTTCTTGAATTTTGCCATGTGTTTTATACACCTCTGTTTCTAACGGGGGAATGCCTCTTTGCGTTATGTCATTAACTGCCTACCCATCTGTTTTGTTTTTCTCTCAGAAAAACTGTAGATACGATGGTCAGATTGCTGTATTTGGTTCCAAACTGCAAGATCTGTTAGGCAAGCAACGCTACTTTTTGGTGAGACCCCCCCCCCCCCCCCCCCTATTCATTCAGTAGTTCTTCATTTAAATGCCCATGTGTTTTGGGGGGTTTTTATAGCCACCGTAGAAAACCTTATTACCTTCTATCTTTGCGATGCTTAATTTAGCCAAATTAAATCTGCTGATAGGCTTTTGCACCAGCACTGTTGGGTCACTAGTTAATGTTTACTCCCAGGTGGGTGCGGGAGCCATTGGCTGTGAGCTGCTAAAGAACTTTGCTATGATGGGTCTGGCCACTACTGAGGGAGAAGTCATCGTCACTGACATGGACACCATAGAGAAATCAAACCTCAATCGCCAGTTCCTCTTTAGGCCCTGGGATGTCACGGTGAGAACAAACATCTTAAATCACCTAAGCAGATTGGTTTATTCAAACCGCAGAGGAACAGACCAGGAACGTGGCTCTCCAATGGCTCCAGCAAACATTCCCCTCAGTTCAGCCCCTCTGCACTTTTCAATACTCCCCTTATTCACACAAAGACTCTGGGCATTCATAGAGCTATAAAGGGTTCAGAAGTGATCGGGGGAGGTGTTGGTCATTTTGTTGACACGTATTATCCGTTTTATTCTGACGAGCAGAAGATGAAGAGCGAGACGGCCGCTGCCGCCGTGAAACAGATGAATCCGTCGATCCACATCACGGGCCATCAGAACCGCGTCGGGCCAGACACCGAGAAAGTCTATGACGATGACTTTTTTGAGAAACTGGACGGAGTGGCTAATGCGCTCGACAATGTTGATGCACGTGAGTGAAAAGTTTAAAAGATGCTGGCTTTCAGAAGTGACCCAAGATCATCTAATGTTTCATGTAATGTCTGTGGGTGCATGTGCAGTCTGATCAAACCACTTTAGGTAGTGGTCGAATATGTTTTACTCAGATCTTGCATGAACGTGCACTCTCCACCTCCTAATATATAAATAGATACATTTTGCTAATTTTAGAGTGGCTACCATCATGTATAACTACAGGAAGTTGGTTCTTGAGTGTTATACGCACATCTGTATTTTAATAGCGAGCATGTTTCACTGTGGCTGTCTGCAGACCAGTTTTGATGTATAAAGTGTACATAAATCTAGTTAAATTCATATCGGGATGAAGTCTAGATCCAAGGTGCAATGAAATTGCCATGTATAAATGTAATGTAAATGAACTTGATGTGAGTTTCAGAGGGCTGTAGGTTTAACACGTGTGGTGCTTGTTTCTAAATAACTTCACTCTTGTGCACTAATGTACTTTTCTCTTGCATGTGTTTTCTCGAGTGGCTGTGGACTGCTGCCACCCGGTGCTTCAGTTAAACGTACCTCTGTTTCTCTCTGTGCTCGTGTTCCTAAGGCATGTACATGGACCGTCGCTGTGTGTATTACCGCAAGCCGTTGCTCGAGTCTGGTACTCTGGGAACTAAAGGAAACGTGCAGGTGGTAATCCCCTTCCTCACGGAGTCCTACAGCTCCAGCCAAGATCCCCCAGAGAAGTCCATACCTATCTGTACCCTAAAGAACTTCCCCAACGCCATCGAACACACACTCCAGGTGAGGGTCTCGACCCTAAAACACTCCTAAATCTGAGATGCGCACACCCACTCACCTCACCTAGCTGTGGTCGTTTTGGCATAATACTTCATTTTCTTTTCTTAGTGGGCACGTGACGAGTTTGAAGGACTTTTCAAGCAGCCCATTGAGAACGCCATGCAGTATTTAACGTAAGAGTGATGCCTAATGTCTCGCCTCTGACGTTGACTCTGTTCAGCTCGATGCTGCGATTGCGCTTGGTTCTTCTAATGTTAACAGAGCGACATGTCTGTTTCGTTGAACTCAGCGACCCCAAGTTCATGGAGCGTACCCTGAAGCTTCCTGGTGCCCAGCCCTTAGAGGTCCTGGAGGCGGTGTATAAGAGTCTAGTGACGGAGAGTCCCCGCAGCTGGGAGGATTGCGTGACCTGGGCTCGCAACCACTGGCAGTGCCAATACAGCAACAACATCCGTCAGTTGCTGCACAATTTCCCTCCTGACCAGGTGACATTCTGTCGTTTAGATTATAGACTTTTCCTGTTCCGCATGCGTCTCACTACATTTGGAATTTAATCACTTTCTGAATGACACTGTTAATTTCAAATAACTAAAATTGATTGATCCCCGTTGTAATTTATTATCCATTATTAACTTTTTGTCTCCTGTTCCTTAGCTCACAAGTTCTGGCGCTCCCTTCTGGTCGGGTCCCAAAAGATGTCCTCATCCTCTAGAGTTTAGTACTAGCAATGTGAGTGGCTGTTAAACTGCAACATTTAAACACATTCCATGTGTTCAGTTCTGGTTTCCCTCATGCTTGTTCCCCTCCTCAGGACTTGCATATGGACTACGTAATGGCCGCCGCCAACCTGCTTGCCCAGGCCTATGGCCTGCAAGGTTCCTCTGACCGTGCAAATGTAGCCAAAGTGTTGCAGGAAGTCAAAGTACCGGAGTTCACCCCTAAATCTGGTGTTAAGATCCACGTCTCTGACCAGGAGCTGCAGAGCGCCAATGCCTCCGTGGGTAAGGGACGAATACTTGTGCATCCTTCGGCTGGCGAGACCTAATCGTGGTGTTCAAGTACTTTGAAATGGAAAGAGCTGCATTTTCATGTCCATTGAAAAACTGTAAAAAGTTGTAATGTTTCAAAACTGCACGTCCATAGATGACTCGAGGCTTGAGGACCTGAAGAACATACTTCCTTCTCCGGAGGCTCCATCCAAGTACAAACTCTGCCCCATCGATTTTGAAAAGGTACGTCTCCCCAGACGAGAAAATATTCACAAACTCCAGCATGGTGTTTTTCATGAATGTAATGGTATATATGTTGTGATATCTGGCTTTTGGATAATGAAGCTGAAGAGCCTGAAAACACATTCTTCAGTTTAAAAGGAGAATCCCTACACTGCATTCACACAAGCTGCATTCAGTTCCATGTTTAATTCAGCATTCAGTTACATGTTTAAATGTATTTATTTATTTGCTCAGATTGGATTTGAAGGTTCACATTAATAATTATAGATGACCTGCACCTGTGTGTAATGTGAATGTTAATGTTCTATAGTCTATGGAATTAATGCTAATGCACACGTCACCTGCTTTGCCAACATCAAAAAGCGTACGATTTGTTAGGTGACTATTGGTATTGAAACCAGTAAGGCAAACAACTTGTGTGTTGCATCTCTGTGTTCTGGATGATTGCTGTTAGTCAACTGCACATCATGTCTGTAAAGTGAAAATAAAAGGCAGCTGTTTCGCAGCTAATGTTGCAAAGCGCCGTAGCTCTCCTCTGTAGTTTTGACTGCAACGATTCTAAGAGCGTTCATATAGAAAAAAAGCAGCACGAAATCCGATCTTCGTGTTCTCATTCAAGTCACATGGCCACAAATCGGATAATAATCTGATCTACAGGTTTGAGTCACTTCTGGTTGGTTATGTGAACAACTTGACACGGAACACAACTGGACTGAATTGTTTTTTTTTTTTTTTTTCTTTTCTGAGAAGGTACACTTACAATGTACTGTGTATGTTGAATTGTGCCAAAGATTTGTCGTGGGTGCAAGTCTCCTTGAACCATCATGAAAGACGAGCAGCTGTTTGAGATTAATGTTACACCAGTATAGCCCTTCACACAGCACAGACTGTTAACTTTGTGCTGGAGAGCATTTCATTCTTGAATCTTACTGGTGTTTTTTTTACCCCCCTATCCTAGGATGATGACACTAACTTCCACATGGACTTCATAGTAGCGGCATCAAATTCGAGAGCAGAGAATTACGACATTCCTCCTGCAGACAGACACAAGGTGAGCATCTGGCTAGAAGCTTCCAGCTTTGTGTAGGACATACTTAATGCATTTCTCTGCATATGTATTTTTGTAATCTTATGTTTTTTCCTCTTTGTGCTACAGAGTAAACTCATTGCTGGCAAGATCATTCCTGCCATAGCCACTACGACAGCTGCTGTGGTGGGCCTGGTGTGTCTGGAGCTGCTCAAGATTGTCCAGGGCCACAAAAAGCTGGAGTCCTACAAGAACGGCTTCATGAACCTCTCCCTGCCTTTCTTCGCTTTCTCTGAGCCCATCGCCGCTCCAAAGCACAAGGTACGTTCTCTGAGTTACCTGTGCAGGATGGGCATCGTTTCCCAGTGGTTGCTCGGACTGATTTGTGGCCTCCTGTGACAGTACTATGATAACGACTGGACACTATGGGACCGCTTCGAGGTGAAGGGCGTTCAGGAGAATGGGGAGGAGATGACCCTCCGGCAGTTCCTGGACTACTTCAAGGTACGGAGGCTCTCGTGACCACCACCTGTGCGACGTACACTACTAGACCTGCTGTATTCCTAGCATCTCTTCTCTTCCTCAGAACGAACACAAACTGGAGATCACCATGCTCTCTCAGGGTGTGTCTATGCTCTACTCGTTCTTTATGCCTGCTGCCAAGCTCAAAGAGAGACTGGAGCTCCCGTAAGTACCTGCTCCCTCCACCACGCACAACGGAAGTCATTCTCATAATTTTTCCAGTGATTCCGTTTTGTACGAAGCTCATAGCGTCCTGTCTGTGTGGCCTTCCCTTTCAGCATGACCGAGATCGTGACCAAAGTGTCCAAGAAGAAGCTGGGGAAGCATGTTAAAGCACTAGTGTTCGAACTCTGCTGTAACGACATAACCGATGAGGACGTGGAGGTGCCCTACGTTAGATACACCATTCGCTGATAAGAGGGCCAGGGTGGGGTTGGGTGGATTCAGGAAGTGTTGGGAATTCGGCTGAAGCTCTGCATTTAATGGGTGGAGCCCAGAGTTTAAAAATAAATAATAATTTTAAAGTGGTTGTGTATTGAGGGATAATTATTGGCTCCAGAAATCACTTGAAATCTTTTGACTCCAGTTTAGACCCCCCGGAGTCATACCCCATGTTTTTAAATACATCCTAGGGCTGGTACAGCAAGATTTGTGGGGGGGGGGAGCATGTGAATGGGACCTTATTTGACTAACTTTAATTTAAACCTGGTTGTACTAAAGCTCAAGTGTATGAGGTGATCAGTATACTCCCAGCACACTCCTTGTGTAACAAGTGTACTATTCCTTTCCTGCCGCTCTCTTGCCTACCCAGTTTCCTCCACGATGAGCACCAGTCATACTCTTTGGACCGCTTTCTAATATCCATTTGAATGTGGTACCATTTGAACGATGCCAAAAAAATGAAAACTGGACATGGAAGTAACAGTGTCAGTGCTTTGGGCTTTTTTGTTGTCATTTGTTGACCCCATTTGATGTGCTCTCTGGTCTTGACTTGAAGTACTTCTACAACAGTGACACTTGACCTATGCTGGTAAGAGAAGCGGTGGGTGTCATCACCTGATTGGTTGTTACTTCTGGTCAAGGTCTCAAAGCCAGTTGGTCCCCTCACATCTGAACCCATTCTGTTCCACAGGCCCAGTGGGGTGGGGGGTCCTTTTGCCTTCCTGGCTTCTCTTTGGTTGGGGGTAGGGGACCTGCACATAACCAGAGGGGGGTGGGGTTATTATTATTATTATTATTGTTTTTGTTTAGTTTTTTTGTGAACTTGGCACAGGACTTGTAGGACATAAACTATTCTTTCTACTTTGTTAAATTCCTGGAAACATTACAGTAAAAATAAACAATTTTACTCTGTAATGGGAGCACTTAGTGTGATAGTGAAATAAAGTTGTTAAAGATTCTCTTGGTTGTTTTCTGTATGTGTTTATGCAACTTGTAAGTACCCACTGCAGCATTATGTTCAAGGACAGTGACACTTCTGCAAACTGATTCAAGATACCAATTTAACAAACTTGCTTTGGTGAAATTTCAGTGCCTTTTTGGCCAATCATAAGGACAAAGACCTTGTAAGGGTACTGATGGGCTCCAGACCAATAATTCTGTGAGTTAGTGTTGGACAAATGAAGATGCTTCTTGTGCAGCATTTCATGGTAGACCTGTAAACATCTCCTATCTGGCTTTGATCAGCATATCTAGAGTATAACTAGGTGCTCTTGCAAGCCGGTGTTTTAGAGATGCATATACACTGCAAACGCCTATAAACTCCTTTGATAATTACATGAATGTTCTAATGCTTTTCTAGAACAGGCTCTTAACACAGCAGAGAAATTGTCATGGTAATGGTTATGAACATGAAAGTGCTACCGATCACACTAGATCATACACCGATCACACACTAGATCATACACCGATCACACACTAGATCATACACTGATCACACTAGAATGTTTTAGATTTAAGTCAAATCAAGAAAGCAAAAATTAATCATCTGAGGCTTTTTCTGTAAAGTTTTTTAAAGTCCAAGATTCTCTTCTCCGTATTCACAAAACGGGAAAAGTCAGGCAAGTTTTTCCTTCTTCGAGGTTCCTTGACCACACAGTACTGTTTCCCTGGCACGACTGGCGTGTGTGCTCTTTTATTCTGCACATTATATAGCCCCTGGAACTTCCTGAAATATTAACGATTGTTCTAGAGAAATGGGTCACTAGGCTTCACTTGTACATCAGCATTCAATGTAAGCTTGGCATGGACCGTGAACCAACGTGAGTTAAATCTGTTGTGTGCTAACAGGAAGCAAGAACTTTTTTTCACGTACAGGATGTGGGTTTCATACGACCTAAAGTAAGCGGAAGGGAGGAGGGGTGGAGAGGGAGGGTGAATCTTCTGTCTTACTTTCCACGGAGGGCACACAGGTGTTTGAGACCAAAGGAAGCCAATCATTGAAATAGTATTTTGAATCTCTTGGATTTACTTGGGTGTCGATATAAAGATGTTATGAAACAGACAAGGATGGAGGTTGAAGAGACGGATTCATCATCGAACTGGTAAAACCTTTTCTGTCTTGTTTTCAAACTGCTTCTCTAGGCCTGTAGCATCACGCATACGTTGTTACGGTTTGGTTTTGTTGTTTTGTCTAAAGATAATACTTTGATGAGAATGGTCAGTATACATTATTATGTTCCATATTACGGTATACGATTTTTTCCCCCACTGACATTAAATGTATTTGTTTCTGTGGTCACTTACTGTCTCTTTTTTTTCTTTTTTTTACACTTTTTTTGTTTTACAAATAGTATTCACCTGTTTTGATATTGTTGGAATCTAATTTGTAAATGTGTTTGCAATTTAAGGTCTCCCATATCAAGAGAGAGACTTCTTACATGTACCAACCTTTCAGATATTGCAGGGGTAAGTCATATCCCACACTCAAGCACCTTAAATGGCAAACTTTGAAGGGTAGGGCTATCTGCTCCTTTGAGGCAAATCACTATGTTGTCTGTTGCTTTCTGAGCAGAAGAAAAGGAAACAGGACCCATGCGGTGATGCTGAAATTTCAGCCCGAACCTCAGACGACTATGTGAGTTTTTATTGTAGAGTGTAGAGTTTCAGTGAATCTGCTGAAATTACTTCAGAGACCTGGTGATCAACCCATATATATATATATATATATATATATATATACACACACAGAACACCCAGATACAGAACTTGTGATTTCTGGTGCTTTTAAAATGTTTTTATTTGCTTATTTATTCATTTATTTCGGTCGGTCCCATGCTATGTGATGTCGTGTCATATTCACCCTCCTTCTGTCAGTGACTTCACCTCTTCATTCTGGTATCTCTTGCTTTTTGCTTGTGGCTGTCTGTGTGCTGCAGCGGAAGCCAATACCACAGACCATGCTGCTGAGACCAGGTGCTTGTGAGATCCAAAGCATAAGCTGTGTTGTTTTTGATCTCCTGATCTACTCAACATTTGCAGACGAGGGTTTAATGTGGTCAGGAAGGCCACTGTGTAGTTTGAAGTAACGGTGCTAATTAATTTGAATCTTACTCATTTTGTGGTTAAAGACACAGAGACGTTTTTCTGACAGCTCTTGCTTCCTGTCACATACCGGAAAGAGGCTTCTCCATGCATACAGCTATCTACTCTTGTTTTGTAACGGTCTATCACCGACTTCCAGCCATTTTGCATGCTACAGCGACCGTAATGATCGTTGTAGCATTTTTCTTGGTTCAACATGATGACATTAACCAGGGCTTACAGTCAGACCGCTGTGAGTGGCTGATATCAAACATTTCAGTCCACAGTTCTCTGTCAGCAGATTCACTCCTGATTGTGTCCTCCCCCCGTTGCGTGATGACCTCTGGCTCTGTCCGTTCTGATGCACGCGCTTTGCCTTTTGACTTTTTCAGGCTGAAGATGACTTCATTGAAGAGAACACGCAGGACTCGGAGGTACAGTGCAGCAGTGATGCGCTCCGATTGGCTGTCCCAGTCGGTTCATGCTGAAAAGACGCTCCTGTGTGAATACTGTGAAAATGTGATGGTTATTCACACGTTTGTGATGTCTTGCTGCTATTATGTTAGGGACCTTGTAACAAAAGGGTCAAACCAGTGGACAGAAGTGGTGACGTTACAGGCATTATAACCCCTGTGAAGACCCCTGCTCTCAGACGCCTCGGACAATCCATCCAGGTGAGCTGTGAGCCATCCACGTTTATACAACATTATGTCATTGAACTTCGCCTTTGCTAACTGTGCTGTCCAATGTAACTAGCGGTCCATCAGCTTCCGTACGGAAGCGCGACCTCTGCCCCCGATGGGAGTGCGCACACGTCAGAAGGCCTCTTCGTTCCCACGGCGACGCAACAACCAGCTGTGGAGCGACACCGTGGACAGCCTCAGCCGTGACATGAGTGCCAAAGAGATCAAGAGGCAGGAGGTACGACTGGACCCTGCCCCACCCCCCAGACACCAGGCCCTGCCCCCCAGACACCAGGCCCTGCCCCCCAGACACCAGCCCCCCCCCCCCCCCCCCCCCCCCCCGAGCCAGCAGGCTAGAGCCCAGGGCTCTCCAGATCGGGGTTAATGGTGCACGACTGTCGAGCTGTTTGTCAGACTCTGACTTTACAGCCTTTGACGAAATCTGGAAAAACGAGAACAGGGCCTCCAAGCACGCTCACTTCCTGTTTCGTAACTCGCAGACAGCAGCTCGAACAAATGAAACGCAGCACTTTCAGCCAGCTTCTGTGAACTGTCAGTTTTTAAATGGCCTTTGGAAACTTTTAATCGCATCTAGAAACGCTGTGTTTGCTGCCAGTAGTGTAGGCTGCGTATGAAAGGTTGTTATATTACTGCACATTACTTGCTAATTGCCTGTTATATTACACTGTGAGGTGTCATTTTGTGTTTGTAAAGCACCGTGTCAGTAAGCACCGGATGACCCGACACATCTTTTTCCTTTTGCCGCACAGGTGATATATGAAATGACACAGGGGGAGAGACAGCTAATTGAAGACCTGAATTTGGTCAAAAAGGTTGGTTGACTAACACGTTGGAGGCGTTTGGTTTTGCAAATGGCAGCCCACTCCTCTGGCAAACACCTCATGCTCCTCTGTGGTTGCAGGTTTACTACGAGCCCATGCTCAAGCTGGAGATCATGACTGAAAGTGAACTGGGCCAGATATTTGGCACACTGGATACTCTGATTCCCCTCCACGAAGGCAAGTGGTGCCGGTTCCTTGGGAGCGCCCCGCGATGCTCCCCTCTCCTGTGATTTAACAATGCTCTTCTCTCTAATCTGCTACCTCGTGTCTGCGCACAGATTTCTTGACGCGTCTGGAGGGTCTGCGGTGCTCGGAGAAGACCGTCGGGGAGGTGGGGCCAACTCTGCTCGACTGGGTGAGTGTTGGTGTGGAAATGCCGTAATGTGAAGGTAACGGCCCATCCCGCTGTAAGAAGTGGATGTCGAAGAGAGAAAATCTCAGAAAACCGGACTTTGTAAAACACAGACGACCTCTACAGCCAGCATTAAGTAGGACTTCATGGATGTGAAACAGGCCGATGGCTGTTCTGACGGGGTGGACGGGGCTTGTGTTGGCTGATCTTGCCACTCTTTCGATCCTTCCTAGTTTCCTTGCTTGGAGGCCTACATAACGTACTGCTGCAACCAGGTGGGAGCCAAAGCCCTGCTTGACCAGAAGAAGCAGGATCGCCGCGTGGAGGAGTTCCTGCGCCTCTGCCAGGAGTCGTCCTTCAGCCGCAAGCTGGACCTGTGGAACTTCCTGGACCTGCCCCGGAGCCGCCTGGTCAAGTACCCGCTGCTGTTGAAGGAGATCCAGAAGTCCACGCCGTCCGAGCACCCCGACGAGGACACGCTGCCGCAGGCCGTGAGTCCCGCGCAGAGCCGCAGGCGGTGGGCTGGGGACGTGCAGGAAGACCTGGAGATGCTGCTGATTCTCCTGCTGGGGTAACCCATCCAGAGTCCCGTCATGTACCACGTTGATCGCTGTTTGTCTTTGCGTGCAGATGGAGCTGGTCCAGACCATCATTACTGAGGTGAACAGTAAGACTGGTGAAGCAGAGTGCCAGTTCTACAGGCGGGGTTTGTGCTACCCTGAGGAGGGCCAGAGAGTTCCCGAGATTCAGGCCTCGCGTTTCCTGTACTGCCACGGTGAACTAAAGAGTACCAAAGGACAGGTGAATTAGCACACAATACATAACCTGTTGTTCCTTTTGTTCTGTTTATTTCAGTTATCATTTAGAACTTATGTTAGTAATATTAATATACGCACTGTCTCTGCAGAAGCTGCATGTGTTCTTGTTTGAGCTGGTGCTGGTTCTGACCCGGCCGTTGGTGCAGGACAAAGACAGCATGGTCCAGTTTCAGGTGTACCGCCAGCCTCTCCCTGCTGCCCACCTTCTATTGGAGGACCTGCCTGATGGAGAGGCCACTAGTTCCTTCCGAGGTGCCTTCAGTGGCAATGACAAAGGTAGTCAGGACAACAATGCTACTGCATTCACGTAAAAGACATCAGTCGATCATTAAAATTCTATTAATAAACTGCTGTTTATTTTTTAACTTTTGTTGCTCTAGTTCAGTTACTCTTGCTTCCACAGCGTAATGTCTTTCTCGCTCTCACTCCATCTCACAGTGAAGAATTGTTTCCGTGTGAGCAGTAGGGGGCGAGCCAAGGCTCAGTCGCACAGCCTGCAGGCCAGCGACTCCTTCAACAAACAGCAGTGGATTTCCTGTTTACGCCAAGCCATCATCCAATCACGAGACAGACACGCTCAAGCCAACCGACTAAGTCCTGACCCCGCACTAGATCACATTGCTGAACTGAGCCTGAATTCTGACGTGGAGATGCCAGACACATAGGCACGGTGTCGGACACATCTTCAACGTTTCTGTCCCAACCACAGACACGTGTTCACTGAAATAATTTACATGTGTTTTTTTTTTTCCTGTAGTGTGGAAAATATTTGAGTGCTTGTGATCTCTACGGCACAGAACATTTTATGTTGTGGAGGTCTTAGACATGCAAACGGAGTCCAACACCGTTAATTTAAGGAATGTTTTAAATTCACGTTCACTTGTATATAGGTTTCAGTGAATGTTAGATGCTTTGGTCAGGCACAACTGCCTATACTGTATGGTCTTTCAACATCTGGACTGAGAACAAACAAAAATGTGAAATGATGTAATGTAATTGATATGCTGTATGTGTCTGGTTTTGGTGATGGTAATCTTTTGTTGAATGTAAATGTTTTTTTAATTGAATCCTCAAGTGGCGAATGGATAAATTGCTTAACTATAAACTTTGCCCCCACCCCCCTCACTTTGTACTGAACTGACCGTTTTCATGTCCAGACTAAAGCAGTTACAAAAGAGTCACATGAATTAGCTTATACTGTATGCAGATATGATGGGTGACTGGATCACAGGTTTACGCAGTCTCAGGATGAGCTAGGAAATAGCTATTTATAGACGCTCCTACAAGGAGAGAGGAGAGATTAGTGAGAAAAGGTGCTTTTTAAGCCTTGTTCGCATCAACGCTGGCCTGCAGATGTTGTGCAATTTACTTTTACAGTCTGCTGAACGTGGAAGCTCACCACAGGGAATAACTATTAAAACCATTGGAAAAATATATATTGTCCAGTTAAACCCATTTATTTTGGCACATTCTAATAGTTTTGTCTTCTTAATGTTCAGCAACAGTACAAACAAATGTATTTGCTTGCTCAGATGTCATTTATAAATCTTACATGTAATGCAGACAACTGCTGTACAGTCAACTTCATTCATGGGTTTCCTACTGCACACTGCCGCCAGCCGTGGGTTTGGAACCATGAGCTGCCAATGCCAGGAGCCGTCTCCGCTCTTGTCTCCGCTCTTGTCTCCGCTCTTGTCTCCGCTCTTGTCTCCGCTCTTGTCTCCGCTCTTGTCTCCGCTGCAATGGCCATCTTGCCTTGGACAGGTCCCTGGTGAGACAAAATGGCCTCCAGACTGAAGGCAGACGCATCTCACTGTGAGCTCTACACTCCTGACAGGATTGCTATTGTGGTCAATGTGAAAAGTGGTGATTTACTGTTAGTCTATAGATACTGTTACTGTTAGTCTATAGATACTGTTACTGTTAGTGATTTACTGTTAGTCTATAGATACTGTTACTGTTAGTGATTTACTGTTAGTCTATAGATACTGTATGTGACGTAGAATTAGTGAATGACAGTAACAGAGTTGAAGTTGTCTCGTTCATCTGCAAGTTCAGAAATAAAATATTGCACCATCACCAAAAGGTGAAATAGTATATGCATGTACCCAACTGTAGGAGCCCCACACGTCTTCCCTAGACACATAAATGCCTTCACTGTACGTGATAATGAGATTCGAGATATAAGTGGATCCGTCCCAGACGTACTGCGCGCCCGGGGGGGGAGGTGCATCCTGGGACCACATTCTGAGTGGAATTATAATGGGGTATTATTAGCAATATTGAGTGGAATTATAATAGGGTATTATTAGCAATATTGAGTGGAATTATAATGTGGTATTATTAGCAATATTGAGTGGAATTATAATGGGGTATTAGCAATATTGAGTGGAATTATAATGGGGTATTAGCAATATTGAGTGGAATTATAATGGGGTATTATTAGCAATATTGAGTGGAATTATAATGGGGTATTATTAGCAATATTGAGTGGAATTATAATGGGGTATTATTAGCAA
Organism: Brachyhypopomus gauderio; assembly: GCF_052324685.1. Taxonomy (NCBI): domain Eukaryota; kingdom Metazoa; phylum Chordata; class Actinopteri; order Gymnotiformes; family Hypopomidae; genus Brachyhypopomus; species Brachyhypopomus gauderio. The sequence goes on along the minus strand of NC_135231.1, from coordinate 359,829 downwards.
TATTGAGTGGAATTATAATGAGGTATTATTAGCAATATTGAGTGGAATTATAATGGGGTATTATTAGCAATATTGAGTGCACATGTTCTTCCAAAAGAGAGAGAGGACACCGGCCATATGATACGTTGTACTACAGGTCGCAAAATGAAATTCAGCTTGCTTAATGTTATGGAATGCTTCCGTGTTGTGTACATTTGATCATTTTTTTATGTTTTGTGTATGGTAGTGTTGCCTGAATGTCACTGCGGTGTCTTTCCCACACTCTTAAAGTCTTAAAGACTACTGTCTGTTTAAGACCGCCCCCAGAACATGCACTCTAGCCTGGAGCCAGAGTTGGTGAAGAGTGGGCCCAAACACACTTCATACCGATTCACTCTGTCCATTGCACTTTCAGCACTTCAGTAACACCCCACTCACTCAAGCCTCCTACCTTCTACCTGCACTTACTGGACACTATTCGTTGCATTTTGTAAATGTAGTGCCAAGTGTCTCTAACGCACTGTTGGTTGATTTAATGCTTGGCTAATCTCTGCACAACATTGACACTGACCTAGTGGTACAGCTCTTATGGGTATATCAGACACAGACTGAGAGAAAACTCTGACACCAGCCCCCCAAAATATCTTGTAACAGTAGAGCGAAGGTTTTCTCTCCAGTCCATATGGATATCTAGCTGATCTGGGTCTGGGAAGCCTCGCAAAGCTTCAATGGAACTAAGTCCTGGTCTGGTCAGGGTCTCCTGACTGATGTAATTGGTGAGTGTATTCAATAGTTCTCAACAACTTCGTCACCCTCACTGAAGGTGAAGAAGCCACCAGCTCATTCACACCTAACGTCAGACCACCTACACATACTGCACACGTACTCTGGAACATACATTTTTTTCACTTTTGCCTTGTCCTGCTGATCTTACTCCATTACTCTGGTCTCTCTATGTTCTAGTGAGCCATCCTGCTGCTGAAACATTTCTCACCCAGAACTGACTAAAGTGTTAGGTCTTTGGTTATGCCAGAGTAAATCCTGGGAACTTCTCTTCCAAAAGGCATTGCCTCACTTCAGTGGTGATAGGCATGCACAAGAATTTATTACATAATTTATCATTTATAACAACACTGAAAGTCATGGCTAATATTGAGGCAAACACTTTCACTATAATGTATGAGATCTGAAGCCAGTAATCAATTTTATCTTTTAACGTGTAACCTTTACCAGCAATGTGTTGGTACAACACGTTTTCTCCATCTCTCTCTCTCTCTCTCTCTCTCTCTCTCTCTCTCTCTCTCTCTCTCTCTCTCTCGCACACACCAACTAACACGCACACAAACAGATGCTCACGCACCCAGGCAGCAGAAGGCTCAGGAGTTCCTTTACTTTCTTCTAGACTGCCTGCGTGTGGAAGTGAACCGCGGGCCCTCTCGGTGCCACTGTCATGTCCGCTCGTGAGCGTAGCTGCCCTGGACTCAGGTGTACAGACACGCTCATCTGTCGGGTTCAGAGAAGCATTCGTGCCCTACACCTCCCACTTCAGTTAGGATTTCAGAGGAAGCATCTGGACAGAGGGGGTAGTGTAATTGTAGGTAAGCAGCTTTGGTGAGATGTTTTATTTAAAGATAGACTGGTGGGAGGTCCTGAACATTTCAGCTACACTCACTGCTGTGATCCCCAAATGAACCTATGGGTGTGTGTGCCTTTGCCATTCAAGCTGTGAGCTGTGAGCTTTCTTGGAGGTAGTCAGGTGCTGGTGAGGCCCTGCTGGATGCTGTGGGCCAAAGCATCTTCAGATACGTCAAGCATGTCAGAGTACACGGTGTCGGTTCCCCAGGTTCTAAGAGGACGACTAATAGAAACTGGCTTGGATTTACAGCCCAAAACGAAAGTCAGTACTGGGGAAACCGGGAGTTTTTCTGGTTCCACCCAGAGAGCTTGCAGCTAGCAGGTGTCACATTTGACGCCAACTTGTTTAGCTCATTTACACTTGCAAACATGTGCCTGCTGTCAGCAGACTCCTCGCCTCACGGTGTGGGGCTTCACTTTGAGGCGTGTTCTCTCGGTTCTCACCCGACACTGAGCTGTGACCAGGCCAGCTGTGTCGCACCCACCGCTCTCACACCTTCACGTGTTCTACAGTCTGTCGCAAAAAGGTGACTTGTGCGCAGACTGACATGGGCCCGGGTTGGGACGCGTGCACACCTGATGTTACACACCTTTTTAATCAAACCCCAAGGTTTGATTTCCAGGGGGTTGACTCTGCGATCACCGCTACACTGAGGGAGTGTGTTTGGAGTCGTTCTCACATGAAGTGAAAATCGACGACGAGAATTTGCCTGTGGTCTGAGTGTGAAGCTATTTATTGTTCTGAGGTGATGTGGGCACCACCTTCATCTTTCATTGCGCTTCAGATGTGTGAGAAGTGTAATCATCATACACTGTAAAAAATTTTATAAATTCAGGTTTTTCCCAATGAATTTTACAGTTTTTTCCTGTATTTTAAAATGGCATTGTATTACAACTACCAGAACAAACTGTTTATTTAAAAATGTCATGGGATTTAACAAGAAAAATCTGTACAAATTAAATATATTATAAATCTGTTTTTAAATAATTTTTAGATAATTTTAACTAAACAAACTGTAAAAAGAAAGTAATCTTGATTAATCTTATTGAGACAAAGTAATAGAATCTGGAATTTTACAAAAAATATATTTTGTTATGGTGATATATCACTGTCAAATACATAGAAAAAGCTGTTAATAAAATGCATAATTGCAAGGAAATATTACAAGACAACATTGATGCATGTTTTCATTTAAGTTTTGACATGTTAAATATGTGATTTTCATGTTATAAAAATTGTAAAACCATTGAGTAAAAAGTAAAATGTTCTTGACTATGATTTATGGGCAGTCATGGCCTGATGGTTAGGGAACTGGTCTTGTGACCGGAGGGTCGTGGGTTCGATTCCCAGGCCTGAGGCCATGACTGAGGTGCCCCTGAGCAAGGCCCTTAACCCTCAATTACTCACTTGTATAAAACTAAGATAAAAATGTAAGTCGCTCTGGATAAGGGCGTCTGCCAAATGCTGTAAATGTAATTTATTTGTATATTTATAACATATAGCCTACATAAAGAGTTAAGGCGTTCCAGATCCATCTAAATTTCAATCCACTATGAAATATGTACTGTATCTTTATCACTGTATCTACACTGTAAACCTGGATTTGGTTTTAATAAATTATTTTAGTAATCATTAATTATTATTTCATGTTTTGTAAAAAAAAATTGCCATTACTAAATAAAACTAGTTGTTATCATTTTTGAGCTGAAATAGGCATTGCAATGATCATGTTAAGTAAAGATAACTGAATACGGGGCAGTCATGGCCTAGTGGTAGGGAACCGGTCTTGTGGGTTCGATTCCCAGACCTGAGGCCATGACTGAGGTGCCCTTGAGCAAGGCACCTAACCCCAACTGCTCCCCGGGCGCCGGGCTAGGGCTGCCCACCGCTCTGGGCACGTGTGATCCCTAAAGCCTGGTTTATACTTTAACCGTAGCGCGCGACTCCGCGCGACCCTGCGCGAGCGGTGTAGGCATTTATACTTTCGAGAACGTCGCGACCGTCACTGCAGTGTTCTCCGAAACGATAAGTGGCGATTGGTGGCAATGGAGAATAAAAAAACCCCGCAAAACCGGTCAAAGAACATTTTTACCTGACCAGAGACTAGTGATGGGAATTTCGGCTCTTTTTAGGGAGCCAGATCTTTTGGCTCAGCTCCTCATAAAGAGTCGGCTCTTTCGGCTCCCAAATGGCTCCTTTTTTGGGGAGGGGTGGCGAACGTAATTTGTTGATTTTTTTTTTTTTTTCTACATTCACAAAATCAGTATGGGAAACAATAAGCTCTTAATTGTTTGCTCCTACGCTCGTCTCTTTTAAACAAAGTGCGCAGCAAACACGCATCGTGAACACACCCTTTTTGAATAAGGAACCAACTTCAGCCACCGCTGCGAATAAGTAAATCTCAAACTGCGAATAAGTAACCAACTTCAGCGTCGTCCGCACAGTGGAGTGTTGTGTAGTGTTGTGTACGATAAGCTGAGGCAGCGCAGCCTCCACCGTAGCCCATCTCGGCAACGCGATCGCTCTTTCTTACACTGTACGCATGAGAACATTGTTAGTTTTTTTCTATACTGTATTTATGATCAAAGCGTATCTAAATCTAGGGTCACGCTTAACGACGAAAGCTGCTTTACGACGGACTTTTCAGTCTCTAAACCCATCGTTAAGCGGGGACTCATTGTACATTTAACTGAACTGATCAGTTTCTGAACGGTGCCTGACAGTTCAGAGTTCATGCCTGTAAGGTCTTTCAGCCGGTGTTGTGTTGAATTCCGACTCCCCTCGTTTATCCGCGCATAAAGACGCTACAGATTATATTGTCGATTTATGTTTCTATGCATAAATAAGAGTTAGACTTTAATTATCCATCACAGCAAACGGCACGGAATTATCTATGTCCAAAGCCACACTGGCTCAAGGATATTCATTATTTTAAATAAAATACACACTGGCTATACGAAGTTCACCTCTGAACACAACTTCGCAGTATTTTAGCTGTATTATGTCTAAATATCTAGTTAGGACAAAACTAGAGTGCTCAATGAAACTAAGTTATAATCGCTGTAACTCCCGAATATCATCTGTAGCATCTTTATGTGTGTGCAAACGAGCGGACTCGGAATTTGGCACAACACGTTCGTTTGAAAAAAAATCTCCGTTGTGCCTGCAGCTTGCATGTGTTAAATGAAAATGAGCACTTTATTCTTCGATTTACAACTTTGTCCTACCACCTGATTAACTTTCTGTTCCACCCCTGACGGGTGAAGAAACATCTGCAGAAAAGCCACACCTCATTATATGTGGCATGGTTCAAAGCGTGAGGGAATAAGTAGCGGTTTATAATCTGGAAAATACGGGTAGCAATCGCGGGGGCTCCACTGTGGCGGGTCGAGGTGACGGTCCGCTCTTCAGCTCTGTTTGCAGGGTTCATCCACCTTTACAAGGTGGAATTCAAGCACATGTACGACACTTTCAAGGTCCATTTTCAATATTTTCCAGCACCTTCAGCTTAATTAAGTTAAGCACGTAGTCGTCTGTAACTGCACCAGCCTCAATTTGTCCAATTAGACTGTTTATTTCCTCTTTTATTCTGTCGTGAAAAGACATTTCTGCTGCTTTCAAGTCCAACTATGAGCGATTGCTTCTGACTGGAGTCTAAGCCCCGCCCCAAATTCAGGCGAGCGTTCCTATTGAACAGCGATTAGATTTCATTCTGGCACTAATAGAGCGCTGCCTCTAGACAGGTGCTTTTGCACATTTGCAGAGACACACAGTAAAATACAATGACGGTCAGTCGATGGCATTTCAAGGTGGCTTCTGGCACGAATTCAGCGTTTCTTTCTTTAAATACAAATCAACACACACTGGAGCTTTTACTTTTCATTGTGGCATGTTTTCATCACATCAGTGTTTAAATCAATCTCGTGATCATTACATTTAAAGGAGACATTTATGTCTGAAATACCGTACGGTGAAAAGCAATACCTCTGTGCTGTGATTACATTTCGAGCTGTATTATATTCAATTCTGGCACAAATTCAGCGTTTTGGTTTTGAATGCAAATTCTTGTGTATTGTTTTTCAATAAAGAGATAAAGTGCATTGAAATGTAATGTAATAGTGCATTTGCATTTCATTTTGGCACGTATTATGCATGTTTGTATGGAAAGCAATGCATTTTGTGGATTGCATTTCCATTTTTGCCTAGTAGGTACTACTTTTCAATTTGGCACTGATTCCTTGTCATATTTTATCACGTATCTGCTTGGCCAGGCCAACAGAATGGGAGAATAAACTACTATAGCGCCATCTGCTGGACATCATAACTTTAAAATAAACGCTCCGTTTCCAGTAGGATCCCCCTATATGAACTGAGTTTGTGGTTTGTTCCGTTACCAAGGCGCTTGGCCCAAGCTCCTCACAAAATATGTGGTAGGCCACCACAAGCATTCTTCAACGTTGCCTACTGCACTCAAAGCTCGATAGTTAGTCAGTTAGCAAACTAGTCTTACGTCTTCGTTAAAAGTTAGATTTCATGCCAGATTGTTGTCAGTTTTATCTGTACATTGCGGCGATTGTGCTTCTTGGAAACTATGTGAAGCATCAAATGGCTAAAAGCTAATGATGGGTAGCTAACTTTTTGCGTTATCCTGGCTGGAGGTGGCGAGCTGTAGCGAGTAGCTGCCGTCCCCAGTAACACACACGCCTTAAAACTACTCAGACTAACGGGGTTTAAAGGTCTGTTATAACAATAGCAGTTATCTTAATAACTTAAGAGACGTCGTGTCATGAAGAACGGTCCATGATCTCGGATTCGAGTCCCCACTGATGGAGCTAGCTAGGATAGACACATCAAATTTCAAAACACGATGAATATGGGAAAATACGACATGCCGAGCAACAGTTAGTGATCAGGCATCGTGAAGGCACTAAGGGCGTGTTGGGTGCTTGTACTGGATGTCGGGTATGTTATGCCATGTCGGTAATATCACTGGAAGCATCCCATAAAGGTTTTTGTGTGCCTTAAAAGAAATTATGATTAGGAGCATATATGGCCAGGGCACTTTGGTTATCAGAAGTTGGGAGCTACCTGCTAAAGTTTAATCAGCAATGAGCTAGCTGGCTAATTTGCGAGTGATGCAAGGACGCCTTTTCATCTTCACCTGGCCATGGATCACAGAGAGGTACGCAGTGTTTCAGTCTAACTCCATCAATACTTTTAGTTCACCAGTAAATACGAACACTGTTTTCTTCCATGACATTATAAAGGGACAGCTATGTATGTTTGGAACACGACAACCATTATTTTCTTGGGTGGAAAATGTTTTGGAACATGTTAGAGTATTCCTCAAGGTCAACTTCAAATCATTTTAGATGCCAAAGATTCTGTCAAATAGTGTGTTTTCCTTTTGCTTTAGAGGCAACGTGACGGAGTCTGTAGATATTTAGATATTCTCTTCTTCTCTAACATCATCTTCCTAGTGCATATCACATTTCATGTGTTCCCTTTTTAAGTTGTCAAGAAACTCCAGCCCCGTTCTCTGCTCTGTACCTGTGAACATTTGCTTATTGGTGTGACATGGCTGACGTGCTGATTGCTGCCCTGTGGCGTGTGGTTTTTTTTTTTTTTTTTTTTTTTTTGCATTTCTCATTAAGGAGAAAGATGAGCTACAGGAGCTGTGGGGGCGCTTGCAGGAGGCCGGCGTGGCCCCTGAGGCGTCGGCCGAGGAGCAGCGGCGGTGCCTGTGGGGTTTGCTGCGTCAGAGTGAGGGCAGCCTGGCCTCGGCGACCCAGGAGCTGGGGGCACTACGCTCACAGCAAGCCAGGGAGATGAGCGAGGTGAGAGAGGTGGGCGTCCAGATGGCTGGCTGGCCTTCCCTCCTCCCCCTCCCTCATCAACATTTCATCAGGGGCCATACGGTCTGCGTGACAAAATGGGCTCGTGCCCGGCCCGCTTTTAGCGACTCTTGAAGTTTTTTGGGTGTGCTTGCCGTTTTAGCACGGTGTGTTTAAGGGCAGGTTTAAGGTAGCTTGTCTGCCCTTTTTTCACCACGTTCAGGTGGAGAATTATGTGGAGCACATTCGGAACATGTTGGAGGAGCGCGAGTGTCTGACGGCCGAATACGAGCGCGACAACGAGCAGCTCCGTGCTGAGCTCGCACAGATGAAACACCAGCAAGGTAAACTCCCTCCACCAGTCTGCTTTCCACCCTGCTTCCTTCCTGGATGTTCCTGGACGCCTCCGTAGATCCTCATCAGTCTTGAGGACATGGCTCTACTGTGCCCGACGGGAAAGCACACTGACTTTTCCCCGCTAATCCGATGGCCGTGTGTCTTGTCAGAGTGCCAGTTTAAGGAGGTCCTGGAGATGCTGGAGCAGGAGGGCTTGGCTGAGATCAGTCACAGCAGTGCCAGCGAGCAGGTGGCCTACCTGCTGGTGGAGAGAGTCACCCTCTTGGAGAGGCTGGAGGTCGCGGAGAGGAAGCTGGACACTCAGACTCTCACGGGCAACCTCAGGGAGGTCCACCTACAGGTGCTGCTCCGCCTCCCAGCATCACAGAGGTTCAAAAACTAGGTTGCCGTTTAGAGGAGGGGATTGGGTACAGGGGACGGTGTTACCTTGTTTTTTAAATATAACCCACGGTGCAGTGGTTGCTGTAAGCTCTCTTGTGAAAATTAGGAGGAACTAGACCACATCCGCCACACTTTGGAGGAGGAGCTTAGGCAGCAGAAGGAGGCTGTACGGCAGAGCCAAGAGAGTATGAACAAGGTAACCACGTCCCAGGGATCCTGCCTTGTGTGCCATTGCAGAAGCGACTGGGAATTTAGTCTCACACACAACTTAAGCTCTTTCCTGCAGTAAATGTGAGTCAGTTGTCACCGACTACACCCAATGACTCTCCATCCCTGGTTTTTGTCCCAAGGGACAGGAATCTCCAGCTCAGAGCCCCTGGAAGAAGCTCTTTGGTGTACGCAGGGCTACGCAGAGTGCGCAAAGTCTTGCTCCTGTATGTCCCCGCTCCTGCCACGTATATACGCTTCACTTGAGTTGTCATGATTGGCAAGAATGTCAATCCCCCCCCCCCAACTTCACGCATCTCACTACTCCAAAGATCGCCAAAGATCAAAACGAATGAAGATGGCCGTTGCTTCTGGCATGACCCCGCTAACATTACACTCACTACACAGCAACATGTCTAACCTGAGGAAGACATTTCCCCGCCATGGCTGTCACAAGCATGTTTCCCGGTTGTCATCACGTCAGTGCAGCCGATGCATGTTGAGCCCGAGCATGGCTGTCCTGCACCAACCAGCCACCCTATTCCGCTCAGGCCTGAAAGGTCTTCGACCCGTGAATCTGCAAACATCTTTATCCAGCAGGCCCAAAGCGAGGAGCTGGTGCGGGAGCGTGCGGAGAAAAGGACGCTGGAGAGGGACCTGGAGGAGGCGTCCAGCAGACTCACCATGGCTCACCAGGAGATCCGCAGCCTGACGGACGAGCTCGATCTGGTTCGGAAGGTCCAGGCTGCCTCTGGTAAGCGAACCAGCAAATACCACCTGTACACAACACCACGATTGACCTCCCATTTCAGAATTGTCATTAATTCGCTGTCAAACTGCTAATATATTCTGACAATATCACACTTTTGTTTTTGGAGATCCACTCGACCACAATTCCTGTAACATGGAGTACACTGGCTACATGGCTGTTCACCTAGCCTAACCATGTTGGCAACTGGGCTAGCAAGAAAATAATAGTGTTCACAAAACACCAGTCAGTCACTAACTCCAGCGGCAACCCAGACCGAGGATCTGATGCGCCTCTTATTCTGGGGCTCTGACATTTGTCTCTCTCGACAGTTCTCAATTGAAAGCATGCTTGCCCCATGTTGAACCTTCGTTTAAAATGGGTCCGTGTAAAATGGGCCCAACATGAGCAAATGAGAAGTTGTCTGGAGTTGTTATCTCTTTTCCCCCTCATCCGTGCTTAAGAACGCAGTATTGTATATGGGTTTTAGTCGTTATGAATGTCAGTACCTACTATGTACTGTGTTAATATCAGGGCTGGACCTGCAGACAACGGGAGAGGAAGTGGCACAGCTCAAGCAGGAAGTAGAAAAGCTGAAGCAGTGTGGTAAGAACATTTGAAGAACCCACCTGTCTGTTATCTCCTCATGTTTTGAACTATGCCTGCTGCTCCTGAACATTAGATGTTTGGCAGATATGTTGGAGCTACAGAAGGCCAAGGAACGCAATGAACGCCTTGACGCAGAGATTCGTGTCCTGAGGGACAGAGTTCGCTCCCTGGATGCTGAGAGGAAGACTCTGTTGAAAATGGTGGGTATAACCTCTCATACTGTTTTAAGTGCCAATACCCTTCAAAGGTTGCCTAGAAACCATTTCCCACAGAATACTATTTTTAGAGACGTATTCAGACACATTAAAATGTGTTGGGTTTTTTTTGTTATTGCACTCAAGTCTTAATACTGTTACTTTTTGTCTCTATTCCAGATTGAAAATTTTAAAATACATTCTAATCATGAAGGGACACTTACAGAGCACAGTTCAGCTCATTCCATCATACAGGTGAATTAGCAATGTTGTAGCAGCTACCATTGAATGTATTTTTATATGTGTGTGTAAATAAAACATGAAATGGGGCTCAAAGAGTACTCTGTTGTGTATGATACACATTTCAGTAGTTTAAACAAAGCAGAAATACCTTTTAAATAAAACAAACAGATACATCTAATGCAGTAACTACCTCATATCTATACAGTCTGGTGGAAGTGACAGTCATCCAGAGGTGTCAGAAAGAACTCTAAATGATGAGCAAGATCAACTCCATAAAAGGTGATGGTGGTCATAAAAACCCATTTTACTTCTTTAACGGTTGTTAGAATTATGTGGTTGATTAAGCTACTTCAGCATTTAACACCTTTAGAAAGTCCAGATTGGGCTCTTAGGTATCCACTGCCTTTCCATTTACAATAGAGATAAAGGGAACAGCATACGTGCTGTGTTTACGGTTCTCTCTCTCTCTCTCTCTCTCTCTCTCTCTCTCTCTCTCTCTCTCTCTCTCTCTCTCTCTCTCTCTCTCTTTCTCACTCCCTCTCTTCCTCTCTCTCTCTCTCTCCTCTCTCTCTCTCTCTCTCTCTCCCTCTTTCTCCCTCTCTCTCTCCCTCCTTTTCTCCCTCTCTCTCTCCCTCTCCCTCTCTCTCTCTCCCTCTGTCTCTCTCTCCCTCTCTCTCTCCCTCTCTCTCTCTCTTTCTCCCTCTCTTTCTCCCTCTCTTTCTCCCTCTCTCTCTCCCTCTGTCTCCCTCTGTCTCTCTCTCCCTCTCTCTCCCTCTCCCTCTCTCTCTCCCTCTCTCCCTCTCTCCCTCTCTCCCTCTCTCTCCCTCTCTCCTTCTGTGCGCGCGTACAGGTGCCGGAGGGACTCGGAGGACAAGGACTGCCGTCTGCGGGAGGTGCAGAGGAGGCTACAGAAGCAGCAGCAGGAGCAGGAGGAGCTGGTGGAGAGGAACGAGGAGCTGGAGGCTCTGCTGGGGGAGGCGCAGAACCAGGCCAGGGAGGAGCTGGAGCGCCACGAGAGCCAACTGGAGGGCCTGCGCAGAAAGGTCGGGACCAGGGGTCGGCACCACTACTCCGTCCTGCCGTTGGACCGGCGCTGATGGCTGGTTGAAGGGGGCGGGGTCTTGATTCAAAATTTGTTCTCAAAGTGTTCAATGACATCGCAGATTAAAAACCTGGAGCTGAATGAGAAGAGAGCACAGAGACCGGCACAGAGCTGTGATGGGAACGCGGAGCCTGAGGTAACCAGCCACCAGCTGCATTTGTGTCTGTTTTACATGAACCCCATACGGACGTTGCATTCCATAAATCATTTTAATCCTAAGCTAAAAGCCGGTGTTCAAGAGAGGGTGACGTTTCTCGAGAACCGACTTGCTGAGGAGAAGGAGTGGAGGAAAAAGTTAGAGGTGGATTTAGCTGTGGCTCAAAGTTCCCTCATCAAAGAGAAGCAGGTGAGACCCCAGCCATTTGTATTCGCTTGAGGCGATGGTGTATTTATGAGTACCGTGCTGTTGAAGACCCTTCAGCGAGGTCAGGAGGACTCTGGTGTCTCTTACTGAGCGGGTCGCTGTCCTCAGGCTGCACTGGGAGACCAGGCGGAGCTGAAGAGACTACGCGTGGAGGTGCAGAGCTTGGACGCCGCGCACCAACAAGGCAAATCCCTCAACGAGAGCCTTGCACGTGTTACGGGCGAGAAGGGGATTCTGGAGGAGAAGGTGATAACGGCAGGGCATTGACCAATAACAGAGCAGCTTGTCAGACAGTTCAAGTATTCATTCACTACTCACATTATTGAAAACCAAGGGGACACAGTGTCATTGATGCAAAGTGCCAATGTAATTTTGGTGAACCATGTTAAACTTGAGATACAAGCCAGGTCCATGATGTGCTTCACTTTTAAAAAGAAACAAGCAAAAAAAAAACCCCCCAAAAAACCCCTACCCTGCACCCACACCTTGATGGGCTGAAATAGGTTACAAAAGTCTCTTGACATTTGTCAGCTGCCCTTTACCTGGGTCATCGTTAGTCAGATTCTGACCACATGAATAGAAATGGTTTGGGTGGCCACTCATCCTCCACACGGCAGTGACACGGTGGTGCTTGGTGCACCACATCCTCTTGCATCGACTGTAGGTCAGACTCCACATTCATGACATTCATACCAATAGAAATTGAAATTAAAATCTGTAACCTGTATATAATATTTACCTTTAGCACACCTTGTGTGGTTTGCCCCCACACCCTGCAGTCCTGTAGTCTGTAATTGCATATTTGGTAAACTATAGGAACAGGTGGACTGTAGTGTAGTTACTTCCATGGTGTTTAGTGAGTGGTTACTACACATTGTGCAGAGACTGTATGTGTCATTTTTCACAGGTGGCCCAGTTGGAGCGTGCTCAGACGCGACTCCAGGAGGACCTGGCCGAGCAGACTGGGAACAGCAGGGTGCAGGAGGACCTGAGGGAGAGCAGGGAGCAGGCGACGCAGCTTACGGACCTCGTCCAGCAGCTGAGATCGGAGCTGTGTGCACTGGAGAAGGAGTCCAGCACTCTGAGGTGAGGAACTCCTCAACAACCAAAACACCTGTTATTATTTCCTGTCCTTGAAGATTTGTGATGGTGAGTAACGTTGCTTATTGGTGGGTTAAGAGCTGATGCTACAACAAAGAATTTGCACGTACATGCAACACGTCCAAAACGCAGTGATTTTCCGACAGGTGGAATAGATCATATTGAAGCGTCATTGCTGCTGAAGTCACTTGTGAGTCACTGGGACTGGTGCAGTGTGGCAGGACTGAATTAACACAAAAGCTCCATGCAGAAGTCTAAACCACCGGGAGTCACAGGCAGCATCTTGCTGTCTCAGGGGGCCTTTGTGCTGGGAAACGAAGAGTGACTGATGTGCTTAGCTGGCAGGCGATTGAGATCACTAGGCAGCCTTACAAGAATCTGGGCAGCCATACAGGAGTCATGTTGCACTGTACAGTGTACAGATCAGGCTGCGGTGCTGTTAAGGAGACAGCTAGTCGTTTCAAGCTTAGTGTGTCGTTGTAGTGTTTGGAATAAACCACTTACAAGGCTATTGGGCCGCACAGAGGCTATCGATGGTGTCATCTGTCTGTCACGTCCTGCTGAGACGGTAACGTATCTGGGGGGTGGCGGGCCTTGCTGTGCATCAGAGATGAGCTGATGGAGAAACGCAGGCAGGTGATGGAGCTGCAGGCGGAGCTGGGCGCTAGCGCCCTGGAGCGGCGACGGGCGGGCCGTCTGGACGCACATGCCACTGCTGGGCGGGAGAACACACCTCACTCTGATCCCAGAACTGCTGCGGTGGAGGAGGACGGCACTCACCGGGTAAACCTCACACTCACCGCAGCCTGAGCTGAACACGACGGACATGTGTTGTCTGTCTGCACTGTGGGATCAGTACAGGAGACTTTAAAGGGCAGTCAGCATACAACTGATACAGATCCAGGGCTGCATCATTTGATACCTTATGGAGTATGTAGTATGTAGTATGTAGTATGTTAGATACATACTAGCACTGATTAGTGTTTTTTATACTGTGTTAAAATCATTCGCCACTTGTATTTGGTATGTGTTCTATTCTTAGGGGGTAGAGCTGTTGCTGGTGTTGGTCTTGTAATGGCTGTATGTTCAGCTGGGGTGTAAGCTGTGCAATGCTCCACTAGGTGGCGTGTGTGAGGGCAGAGATGAGTAAGCTTCATGCCAACCTGGAGGAGGAGAGACAGCTGACCCTGCAGGCCCAGATCTGTGAAGCCCAGGCTAGAGCCAAGGTCAGCCTTGACATCAGTATTCTCTCTCTCTCTCTCTCTCTCTCTCTCTCTCTCTCTCTCTCTCTCTCTCTCTCTCTCTCTCTCTCTCTCTCTCTCTCTCTCTCTCTCTCTCTCTCTCTCACACATTGACTTTCAGGAAACATACACAAGAATTTCCTTTTCCTTCAGCATTATGGGAAACAACTGTTCTGAACTCCTGTGAGATGGCGTGGAGTCACACTTCATGTGTCCTCTGCATGTGTCCCGTGTGCGCATGTCCCCAGGCTCAAGACTGCGTCCTGCAGCAAAAGGGGGAGGAATCCAAACAGCTGAAGCAGGACCTGCAGAGGACGCAGCACCTCTTCACCTCGGCCGAGCGAGAGCTGCGCTACGAGCGCGAGAAAAATCTCGACCTGAAGAGACACAACGCGCTTCTAGACCAAGAGAAGATCAAGGTGGTGTACAAGGAATTTGTTCAACGTGCTCCCCGGCCCACTTGATCTCAAACGCCTCTGTGTTGGCCATCTGGTGGTTGCACCCCACATCTATTCTAACCACAAGAACAAGGCTGTCTGGGTGTTTTTTGGGTCACACACCATTTTCAACACGCTGCTAACATCGATGTGGTAGTGGTATGTGGTTGAGGGTGCCATTTAAAAGATCTCTCTCGGGTACACCAGTCTTGCTGGTGTTTTTAAAACCCTGTTAAAAATCCAGCCAGTAGCAATCCTGTGGTCAGATGATGAATTGTGCTAAATGATGGCGAACACAAAATGAGTTGGATTGTAAATAATTGTAAGTAGTTAACGTAATCATGTTTACAGTTTGAATGAGGCTGAAAGAGTTTAACCTTCCATCAGAGAACACTACACTGAATATCCACAGTCCTTCCCTCTGATTGTTACTTCAGCTCAGAGAAAATGTCTTTACAAACATCTATGATGATCATAGTTGCTTAGAGACTGCTGCTTTCATTCTGCTGGGGGTTGGGTTGGTCTGGACCCAGTAGTCACGGCGCCTCGCTGTGCAGCTGTGTGCAGAGCTGAAGCAGTCGCAGGCCCGGGTGGCCCAGCTGGAGGCCAGCACGGCGGGCCAGGCCAACGAGGTGGAGCAGCTACACCAGAGGGTCCGGGAGCTGGAGCTGGAGCAGGCTAGGAGCGCCCAGGCCAGCCAGACCAGCAGCAGCCTGAGGGAGGAGCTCGGGGCCGAGAGGGCCCGCGTCATTGCTGCCGACAAGAAGGTGAGGGGCCCAGGACCACCGAGAGGCCATGGAGGGAACTGAATGCCCTGCGTGGTGGACACCTGGGTTTGTGCTTTTGCATAATATGCTCAGGCTGCAGTGTCTGTTCATTTGTCAGTATTTAAAAGAATAAAGGTGCGTTTGCTGTTATTCCCATTTTTGGAGAACAGGAGAGTCCCACAGTGTAGGCACACACAACTTTACACACACACACACAACTTCACACACACACACACACACAACTTCACACACAACTTCACACAGTTTGTGTTTGTTCACAACATAAAATATTGTTTTGAATGACAGTAATATTGTTTTGGAGCACAATGTTCTGCTTCTGAAATACAAAACAAACATGAAGGTTTCCAACATTTAGTATTGTAATGTTTAGCGACTGTGGTGAGGTTCCTCTATTTGAAAAGGCAGTTTATTGGGGGTTTGAAAGCTCAGTTTGACTGTGTTAAGCTCAGAGAGATGGTACAGAGGGGTGAAGTGCTCATAACTAATAATTAATAAGGTGCAAGTTTTTTAAAGGGAAACAAGTGCTGCTTTAGATGTTGTTTTCTAGCAAAGCTTAATTTGGGTGTGTTTGTCTGGAGGTGTTGGAACTACAGCAACAGCTGAAGAACACACTGCATCAGCTGCGCCTGGAGGAGGCCAGGGCAGGAGAGACCAGCAAGCTGGAGAGAGACACCAGAGACATGTCGGACAACCTGTCCGCCCTCCGAGCCAAGCTACAGGACGAGCAGCTCCAGAGGTGGGCTCCTGTGAAACCACGGAAGCTGCCTAGGTCACCTAAACCCAACTGTGGTTCCCCCCGACAGGAAGTTACTGGAGCAGAGGGAGGAGGAGCTGCAGCAGCAGGCGCTCTCTCTGCGTGCCAAGGAGACGACCCTCACCCGCGCCAACTCGGAGCTCTCCCGCCGCTCCCAGCAGCTGGAGACGCGGCTGGAGGTGCTGGAGAACGAGCTCGGCTCTGCCAGGGAGCAGGTTGGTGTACGGCGCTCTGGGGTGAAGCACGTTCTTAACGCGGGCCTTAAAGACACGATTGCCCCCCACTCACATTGCACTCGTAAGCCGACAGGTCGTTAATGCCAGCCAGAGTAAACTGGCACGTAGCGGATGCGTAAAGGCGAGTTATTTACATCACTGCCCCTTTGTGCTGCTGTCTGCTTCTCCTGCAGCAGAGGCTGAGTCAGAGGAGCAGACAGACGCTGGAGCAGCAGCTCGTGGCCACGCAGAACGAGTCCGAGAGGCTCCAGGAGGAACTGCAACAGGTCCTCCAGCAGCTAGATGGCAGCATCAGGTAGAGACCTGTTGCCACACAATGATCACACACTCACTTTGGGGAGTTGGAGCGTTCTGGGTCTGGACCCATAGATGCTTTGGGAAAACTGCTGTGGTGAAAGTGGTATAAGTCTACACTGGTAAAGCATGTAGGTTAGGGTGTGTTGTGTGTGTTGAAGTATCTCTAATTTGTAATTAGGAGGTACACTGAGAAACAAGGTCTGCACAAGGCCAAACTGCGCAAAGCAAAGCAGCTCTTTGTAGTGGCCACCAGCCAGCGCGACGCAATGATCCAGAAGCTGGAGAATGATCTGGCTCTGGCCATGAGTCTGCAGGAGAAAGTGAGTTTTATCTCAGGTATTCAACTTAAAGTAAAAGTACAATGTCGGGAGACACTTACGTTTCGCCTCCGTGCTGGTTTCGGAAAAGGAGAAGGATTGGATTCGGACTGTGACTGAGGAGAACGAGCAGCTGTTGGTGGAGAGGCGTGAGCTTCTGAAGAGGATAACCGAGGCAGAGGAGATGGGCAGCGCTGGGATGAGGACGGCCGCTACCACCCAGCAGAAGTGCGCGTGTTCCCCCACACACTGCACTACAGGCCTGCTAGGCTGCAAGGTATCGACCATAAAAATCTCCCCTTCACTCCCCCACCCCCCACTTCCACCCCCAATCTCCCCCAACAGGGTGAAGTTACTGGAGGTAGAGAATAAGCAGCTTCAGGATAAGACCCTGAAGCTCGCCAATCAAATCGGAGTTTTAGAGCGTGCTCTGAGAAATCTTCAAACGGTGTGTTCTGCTGAGGTACGGGTGAGTTGTACCGCTTTAAAATTAAATAGATTCTTCTGCTCAGTTGTCTGTTAAATTGTTCAGTTTTGTTTGTACATTTTTCTATCACAGGATGTAAAAAAAATCTTTCCTTCTGGAGCCTATCTTGATGGCCTATTGTGGACGTCAACCGCAAGGTATATTCATCTTTAGAATTCAGTTTTTATTATAAAAATTTAAACCCAATATAGTGAATTTCACACATTGTCAAAAATCCTGCTGTAGTCCAAGTACAGGCCTGTGT
The DNA here is from genome assembly GCF_052324685.1 of Brachyhypopomus gauderio. Lineage (NCBI taxonomy): Eukaryota > Metazoa > Chordata > Actinopteri > Gymnotiformes > Hypopomidae > Brachyhypopomus > Brachyhypopomus gauderio. The sequence continues at coordinate 342,273 of NC_135231.1, read as the reverse complement.
GAGTCTTGGGGACTCTTGGACGCCATCAGAAGAGTTAAAGTGGGTGAGCATGCCAAGAGTCTGGAGTCGTCTTTCTCTTTGCCCACCTCTCAGCCTTCTGAGATTGGCTACCTGAACCTGAACTCCCCCATGGCTCACCATGTCCCCCTGGACCAGGAGGAGAATCACAGTGTGGCCAGCGAGGACGCCTAAGGGACTATGCTTCACCTTTCGGAAGTTGACAACTGTCATCCGACTTGCAGTTAAGGCCAACGGTTCACATCTACCTAGATTAAGGATATTTAACTTAAACTTTTGACAGCTCCACACATTTTATATTAGTCTACATTTCCCGTGTTAACTCAATTGAGTTATGTACTTTATTTCTATTTTAAATTTTCAGCCAAGAGATTTATTTCAGATTTTATTTACTTGATTTTCAGTGGATCAGAAACACTTCATACAATTTGATGCCATTTTAATTGCTTACCATGAACCAAACACCTAAGCTACTTTGCTGGAATTTTTAGCCATTGCTCCCGACAAAAAACATTTTAAATTTTGGCTGTTGGCCTCCTTGTTGGTCATACCTTTTCAGTTCAATCCACAAATCTTCTATATGATTTAGTCAAGCAACAGTTAGGACTACTTTCTGAAAAAAGATTCCTTTACAAACAAGTTTTAAACTTTGTGGTTGATATCTTGAGGTTGCTTCACTACTTCTAGAAATTCCTCTAGACCCTTTTCCATCAAAGCCCTCACACAGCATGATGTCGCCTGCTCCGAGCTTCACGGTTGAGATGGTGTTCTGTAACTCCATACAGAACACTGATCACTATGTCTTCACAGTTTTTTAATCTAACCAGAAACCACTCGTGCTAAAGGATACGTCTTTATTCTGTTGATCACCTGCAAACTTCACTATGGCTTTTTAAAATGCTGGTCTTGAGGTGGGGGCTTCTTCATTGCATGATGGCCTTAGACTCTTGTAATGGTGATTATTTGGTACAAGGGCACCTCCTTCCACTTCATATTTTGTTGTCCTTGAATTTGAGTTTAGTTGAACATTCCAGACCAAAGTTCATTTAGCCTGGGGAGTTAATTTGTGCCTTCATCTTGAATGATGCAGTGTTGTCCCAAGATTTTTATATTTATATACATTTTATATGCAGTTTTAGTGTTTTGGAAATTGCGTTAAAGGAGAAAACAGAAGGTGTGTGTTTTGGTTGAATGGATTTCTCAATGTTGTCAAAGGCAAAAAAGGCACTGGAAGTTATTCCCTTCAATACAGTTTCACTCAAATTAAATTGTGAATTAAAGCTGAAATCATTTCTAATGCTCCAATTGACTTGACAAAAGAAATGAATTTGTGATTTGTGAAAAATTGGCTTCTGTTTGGCTTCAATTGTATAGTCACTTTAAGTCTTAGGATGGAGCAAGTCACTCAGACAGCATTGCTTATGTTGGCTAAAAAGGATCGAACTCACAACAGGTTCAGGTATTGACTTCCCTGCAGTGGTTATGGGGTGACAAACATTGATTTTGGCAATGATTTCTGGACGTGGTATGTATTCACCATTGACCAAGTCTGATCGTGCTCTTTAGATAAGGAGACTTGATTAGCAGGTGCAAAAAATGGGAGAGCATATTGTTTATTGTGATATTCTCTAGAAATTGAGGTTAAGTGAAGCCAGATCTTACAGATATTCTTCTAAGGTGAGGGAGCATCAGTACTGGGACTACGCCTGAGAAGTGTCATGTTTTTAAGACATTTTTCTATTTTTTAACATTGGTACGTATTGAGCAAGGGTCACATCTAACTTTACTCAGGGTCACTACTGCAAAAATTAGCTTTTTACCTTTGCTATTCATAATCATTTAAAGAGACATACATAATCACCCCCACCACCACACCCATGTAGTCCAATTTGTTCCTGATCTCATTACCTTTGTGTAGGCCCTGGAAAAGGGGAAATATATAAACTGAGATTCTTTAGATCCGAAGTGGTAATATCTGAGCTTGGGGATGGCACCACCCCAGGTAACTGCTCTGCTGATCTCTGTCCTAGCGACTGTGTGTGGAGAAGACAACTGGGCAGTCTGGATTAATGCCTAAAGATGGGGAGATGCTTGAGGCTTTGAATTAGAAAGCAATATATATCATTTGACATTAAAGCCAAAGCAGAGCTGGCAGTCTTATTAATGCAGGAAAGAAAGTTACAACTTCTGTTTCAATATTGACAATCTACATGGGAGAAATGATACAAAGTGGGGATTAGATTAAGCACTTTTATTTGGTCAGATTGTAAAGGAAATCCACTGTGAAGATGTTTACAATAGAAAAAAAAACATTTTCCCTTTTGGTGAATGTTTGAAATAAATATTTTTTTAAAGATTTGAATGCCACTAAATTACAGATGTAATCAAAATGGCCAGTTTTAAAATCAACACTAGTGATTTTGGGAAGTTAGGACTTTCAAGCCACTGGAAGTGAATGATGCTTTTTGCTAATCGTAATTCATCCCACCTAAAGTGGCTGAGGAGGCAGACTGTTGCCATGGTCGGCGCACTAGTAATCCTTAATAGTGCATTTGATTTAAAACGAGGCCTGTTTCTGTTGTTGCGGTTTTGCACTAAACGTGGTACTGACCAAAACATGGTTTATTGTATGTAAACATTTGCAGTCTTATTAATGTATACACCCTCACAGTGTTGTCTAGTATGTACACAATAAGGTCTGCCACCTTTTAAGAAGAATGTTGGGTACTGGGTTTTGTTGAATAATGCTTTTTTTTTTTAATTGTGTGATGTTTTGTTTAACCTTTCTTACACATAATTTCTATGTATAGGTTGTAGCAATCTAGCACCAATTGTGTATATTTGAATTGCAACCACACTATTTGTGTAAAATAGGCCTTGGATATCAAATCATAGTCTCTAGGGTCTGTAATTAAAAGTGTGTTTGGCATAAACTAGTGGTCATCGTAAATAATGACGTGCTAGAATGACCTACAGTAGAAAATTAATAACCTGCACATTATAATTGATGAATGGTGATCCAGTTTATTATATGCTGCTTTTTTACACAAAATATTTATATAAGCACCATGTGAACACACAACCCAAATTTAAACACTAGCATACATGTAAGTTAGCAAAAATATGTATTTTTTTGTTTTAATAAACAGCAATTATATTTTCATTGTTGTAGTTGTTTTTCCCCCTCAGTGGAGCATGGCACTGTGAAGCAGGTAGGAGTGATCCTGGTAGTGAACACTGTGAAGCAGGTAGGAGTGATCCTGGTAGTGAACACAGTGAAGCAGGTAGGAGTGATCCTGGTAGTGAACACTGTGAAGCAGGTAGGTGTGATCCTGGTAGTGAACACTGTGAAGCAGGTAGGAGTGATCCTGGTAGTGAACACTGTGAAGCAGGTAGGAGTGATCCTGGTAGTGAACACTGTGAAGCAGGTAGGAGTGATCCTGGTAGTGAACACAGTGAAGCAGGTAGGAGTGATCCTGGTAGTGAACACAGTGAAGCAGGTAGGAGTGATCCTGGTAGTGAACACAGTGAAGCAGGTAGGAGTGATCCTGGTAGTGAACACAGTGAAACAGGTAGGAGTGATCCTGGTAGTGAACACAGTGAAGCAGGTAGGAGTGATCCTGGTAGTGAACACTGTGAAGCAGGTAGGAGTGATCCTGGTAGTGAACACAGTGAAGCAGGTAGGAGTGATCCTGGTAGTGAACACTGTGAAGCAGGTAGGAGTGATCCTGGTAGTGAACACAGTGAAGCAGGTAGGAGTGATCCTGGTAGTGAACACAGTGAAGCAGGTAGGAGTGATCCTGGTAGTGAACACTGTGAAGCAGGTAGGAGTGATCCTGGTAGTGAACACTGTGAAGCAGGTAGGAGTGATCCTGGTAGTGAACACTGTGAAGCAGGTAGGAGTGATCCTGGTAGTGAACACTGTGAAGCAGGTAGGAGTGATCCTGGTAGTGAACACTGTGAAGCAGGTAGGAGTGATCCTGGTAGTGAACACTGTGAAGCAGGTAGGAGTGATCCTGGTAGTGAACACTGTGAAGCAGGTAGGAGTGATCCTGGTAGTGAACACAGTGAAACAGGTAGGAGTGATCCTGGTAGTGAACACTGTGAAGCAGGTAGGAGTGATCCTGGTAGTGAACACTGTGAAGCAGGTAGGAGTGATCCTGGTAGTGAACACTGTGAAGCAGGTAGGAGTGATCCTGGTAGTGAACACTGTGAAGCAGGTAGGAGTGATCCTGGTAGTGAACACTGTGAAGCAGGTAGGAGTGATCCTGGTAGTGAACACTGTGAAGCAGGTAGGAGTGATTCTGGTAGTGAACACAGTGAAACAGGTAGGAGTGATCCTGGTAGTGAACACAGTGAAACAGGTAGGAGTGATCCTGGTAGTGAACACAGCCCGTTTCCATTTGGATGAGAATACAAAGACCACAATCAAGAAAGTTTTACTGAAGTCCACTAGGTCTTCTGCACATTCAACTCTTAATTCAATATAACCTGCCTGATAAAATGAAGTTTTCAACCTATGGAATTTACTTCTCTATCCGAACCCACCAAGCTAAACGTTTCAGTTGTTTGACAGCTGTAGGAGGTTCAGTGGTATGAGATCGAAGATTAGGGATTATGAGCAAAGTTCCTTCACTGTTCTTTTTCTAGTTTTTGTTAAGATTGTTAACTTAAACACTGATGTTGTCTTAGTGCCTATAGTTAACAAGAATATGACAGATGTGTTTGTATTTTTATTTTGTTTCACAGATACTACAGATGCACTAACCAAGTTTAAACGTGTGATCATACAGGTACAGACATTTAATCATATTTAGTTTGTATTGTTGAGAACAGACATCCTAATTTCAGTAAAAAATATGTGCAGATATTTCATTTACTATCACTTGTTCAAACTTGCCATTGTGGGACATGCTTTTATTGATGCTTTCATCAAGATGATCGACTGTACCATTTCTTCCTTTTCCTCATGGTCAAAAAAGTATCTTGCGCTGCCGTACATATTAATCTGAATTAAATCAAACTTAAAAATAAAAATGTGGGCACACATATAACAGTCTGAGTTTATTAAACAAGATAAAGATACAAAGTGTTCTTGACACTGATATTTTCTAAAGTCATTTTCTGTTTTGTCTGTGCATATTGAGCCAAATATGAGACTGCAATGCAAGACAAATGAAAAAAAAAAATCTAGACATATGTAACAATGCCATACATAATATATGTTAACAGTTAATTAATACCGATTACTGTCAGAATTCCATGCGGAAAATAAAAGACTGAAGGCTGAATACTGAAAACATCAACAGTGGGGGGAGACATACAACTGTCATTGAACAATAGTAAAATTAAGGCTTAACAACAAAAGAACAAAAAGATGGATACTAAAATCGAGTACTCAGAAAATTATTAATAATTGGAAATACAGGTACAAAAATGAACAAAGCACAGTATTTAAACCTTGTAATTTGCACTATTAATGAATACATAGTATACTTCATAGTAAATGTAAGTACATCTAATTGATTTAGGGCGATTTAGACATGTGGTCTGCTGGCTAAAATAATCAGAGTCTTTAAAGCCCCAGTTAGGATGCACTGTTTTATTGCTAAATAGTGTCAACCTAGTCATGTAGGACTAATCTTCTTGTTTGGGGTGGGGGACACAATTCTGATTCTGCTATGGGAAATGTAAACATCCCAGATATTCACATCCTCACTAAGGCCTTGATACGTGAACAACTTCACTTCTACTCTATAGCTCTGTACGTTTGAGAACATAATTAGAGCATTCTTGTTAGACCTCACTGAGAAACACTACCAAGTACTCAATGTAACATTCAAAAGAGGCTCGCTATAAGAAAGAACGTCTTGCCTGCCCTGTACATTTTTTAAATGTAGGGAGACGTATATTTTTCGTTTTGAGGACAAACTGGGACAGACAGGAACATTAAATTTTCTTCTTTAAAAAAAAGAAACACTGGGCGAAATAAAAAATGTTGGTCACATTTACAAATGGTTTTCAAACAGTCATTTGTATGAATCTGTAAACTATCACAAAAATTATGGCAATAACATCTGGGAAATTTTAGGGAGCAATTTCATGGTCCTATAAGACAAGAAGAAAAAAATGTAACAGAACAATAATAAAAAAATTTACATATTCATAAAACTTTCTGGCAGTTTCTCAGATGTTCATGAATTAAATAATATGAGCTTAACAAGTGACTGGTATAGTATGACTGAAGACAAAATAAAGTGTGCTGTTGAAGCTGCACTGTGACAACACAAGATGACCCACTTTAACAAGTCAAAGACTGTGTATGCTTAAATGGATCACCGAATGTGACATTTTGGTCGGGGTGTGTGTGTGTGTTAGAAATATACTGAACAGATTCTAACATTTAAATATGTATTTAAACAAAATGGTGTATGTGTGTAGATGTCATTACCAGTAAGCATCTGCATGTACATTTGGAAACAGGTTGTCTGGGCCCACCTTCGGGGGATTTTAAAAAATGATTAATACTGTATACTTCTGTTTTGTACTCCAATACTAAACATACCATATACTGCATTGCATGAGGTAGTGAAAAAAAGAGAACAGGGATGTGTTGACCCTTTTTCCACTGTGACGGCAAATACTTTTCAACACTGGCCCAATTGAGACTGCAAAGTACTAAAGGAACAAGGACTCATTAATTTCATCTTAAAATCCAGAGCACTATTTTTAAAAAGTGTTTTAGGGTAATTTTTACATATAAATGTAATCCCTTTACAAAATATCTAAATTCAAGTCTATAGTACTGTGTTTGTATGGGGTTCCACCAGCTCACTGGTACATATCAAAACTGACAGATCTAAGCAGCTTCCATTAATGGTGACCATTGTTTAAACATTCAAAATTAGTGAGTGGAAAACTCCATTTTAATACTGTTACAGGATTTTTAAATTCTTTTTTACAGCACATTCTGAATCAAAGTACATTACAAGATAAAATACTTACTTGGGATATTGGCCTTAGATTTAAAGCCGCAATGATGAAGAATCTTTTGAACAATTTCTTTGTACATTAAAATACTAGACCACTCTCACCTAATGAGCTGCCTTTTGACACTTGCAAATAGTCAAATCATTTTGAGCTGTTACTCAGGGACTTTCGCATCAGTTTTTTCTTCCCAAAAAATTTTTCTTCCCTTCCTTTTTTTTTGCTTAATAGACCCGTGACTTCCATTTTGCTGTCACGTGTCAAGGTACTTTTGTACTAATCGTTGTAGAGGGCGTAGAAGTTTGTTCACGCACGCATGCAGTGGTTAGGGCATACGGTTCTGGTTCTGACACTTTATACTTGAGTAGCACTTCTGTGTCATTACAACGACCCATTAAATGGACAAAAGCACAATGTAGTTAGTCTAAACAAGTGCTGAGAACAAAGGGAAAGAAGTCTGACTTAACCTTATGGGAGAAAGCAGAGGAAACCTGACTGGATTTCAATGACATTGCACAGCAAATAAGGATACATCTGTGATGTAATTAATACAAGCAATTTTAGAGAGCACCTGGTCAGACTGGCACTCTTATCTTTGTTTCTATGGTTTCTTTTTTTAATTTTTTTTAAACATTATCAATGTCTTAAGACAGTAAAAAAATAAAAAGGACTATTACCACATAACAATGGCCCACAAAATCTGCCCTCTATGAACTCTGGGAGCTGACAGTAAAATGTACAGTTTAAAGTGCAGGTACAATTTAGTAAAGTTTGTGCATGAGATAGGAAAGTAAGGTCAGAATTCAGCACTACATACCATTCTGGTAACAATACCAAGATACATAAACAGCCATTTTATGCTGTGTTTTCTAGTCCTGCTGCCTGAACTCTACTCTATTGTCTCCACACTTTAAACGGTCAATTCCTAAAGAAGCTGCCATGCTCCGCAGCTTTGAAAACACCCTTCCCGACACCACACTTGTCACAAAGATAGCACACTTAAGCATGACTCCTGATAACCTTACTTTTTGAATCATTTTTGAACCCAGGATCCGATATCTGTTATTAACGAAGCTTAAAGTGGAAATGGTCATTTCCACACAAAGACCGAACAAATTACCCTGTAAAACCTGATGGCGCCTTGGCTAAAAACGGCGACACAAACCGAAAAACAAAACAGCAGTTCAACTTTCTGAAAGGCAGAGAGCCCCCAAAAGCAAGGCCCTTACTTCCCATCTGAAAACCACACAAGCTTCTGAGCTAAAAACCACAACACTGGAAAGTGCTTAAAGCTTATCTTTGGATGTCTCCCTAACACACCATCTGTGACGATGTGAGAAAGAGGCAGTAGGGAGAAGCCTGTTGCCCTGTTCTCGGGATGCATGTCTAGATTCCCAGCGCCTGGCTCCAGGTGCCAATTCCCCTCAGAGCCCCAAGACTGTAGCCAGTTGAGCAGCTACATGGATTATTACTAAATGACTAAATGAAACAAAGAACATAACAGATACGGTGTCCTTCCAGGACTGAGGGGGGCTGTGTATTCCTTTCTGTCTTCTTATTTCTCAGCAGAAGAGCAGCCTAGCAGGCACAAATCCCAAAAAAGACCCCACTTTTATCTCCAAAGAGGAGGTGGAGAGAGAAGCAGCAGGAAGCTCAGATGAGAGACACACGTATGGGGATACTGGGGGATTCTGTTCTCTGTGGCGAGTGGTGACTTACAAGGTGCTCCACCACTGTGTGTTTGGACATGTGCTTCATAAGGTAGGTCTCCTGGAAATGGCAAGCAAAAATAAATCAATAAATATGCAAACAGGAGATGAGTTAGCAGCCCACGGCCGTCACTGTTGACATCACGATGGCAAAATTGTTGAATAAGCATGAGCAACCACATAATGACTTAATAATGGTGCATGCAATTTCCTTAACCAAACGCATGATTTATATTAATCTGAAGTGTTAGGTAGCAATAGAACTTGTTCATGCATAGGCCACAATAATTTTAGTTTCTGTTTCTCCAAAAAGAGAGACACCCCCCCCCCCCCCCCCCCCATTATCTTTATTATTCTACAGCACACATTTCAGTACTGTGTCATTTAGCAGATCAGTATGACTGTAGGCAAGTTCCCTTGGGAATCGAACCCTTTGCACTTCTAGCACGACACTCCACCAGGAGAATGACGGAGCTGCTATACATTCTAGCATTCAAATGCATAGAAATTCTCTATGACCTGAATTCTAAGCTTTAGCCCATTTCTCTGCATGTCTGGGAGGAGGAGCCAGTACTCACTGATGTGTATGCCCGGCCACACATGCTACAGCAGTAGGCTTTAGCGTTTTTCACAGCGTGTGCTGACAGATGGATCTGAAGGGAGGCGGAGTCTGTGTAGGCACGGTAGCAGTTTGGACACTTGTACGGCTTGTCTTTGTTGTGCTGCCGCTGATGAGACTGGGGAACGAAAGGCATCTTATTACTGCGTTTAGCATTCACAAGCAAACAGCCATGCCAGAGACTCTGTGGCCCCTGTGATCATGCGAGCTCTCATTAGGCCACAGTCTGTCTATGCCTATCTATGTCTTACCCATCTCAATCTCAATTTCCACCCACCTGTAGATTCGAAAGCTGCGTGAATGCTTTTTCACATCCGGGGTGGGCACACTTATACGGCCTGTCCCCGGTATGAATCCTATAAAAAAAGTAAACACAACTTTTCATTGTATTCTGACTGTTGATGAGGAAGGGGATGCACAATGCGGAAGTGCTCTAGTGCGATTAAACCAATCGGAGGTCGTCACACGGCGTCCACGAACCTGGTGTGCTGCTGCAGATGTGACAGCTGGCGGAAGGAGTTCTCACAGTAGGAGCAGTGGTACGGCTTGATCCCTAGATGAATGCGGAGGTGCTGCGCGAGGTAAGAGGCGTTGGCGAACGTCTTGGAACAGTGAGGACACTTATGGGCTTTGGCCTCTGTGTGGGACTTGGAGTGGATCTGCATCTCTGACTTGTTGAAGAAGGTGAGTGGACACACTTTACACCTGCCAACAACACGACCAAAGGGTCAAGGAAGTGTGGCCGTCACAGCCATTGTGATTCAGGGGTGGGCTACAGGAAGCAAATAACCAATCTAACTTGTCCGTTTATGAATATTTAGTCATGCATGTGTATATATCATCTTAACTAGCACATAATTACTGACTAAACTGGATTTGAGTCATGCCAAATAGGTTTCTATATGTATAATCCCATATAGGCAAAGAAATACAGATGAAAAAGATCCATATTAACATTCACACCTGTAGGTTTTTCCCTCCTTGGCGATGGTGACAGACTGATCAGGGCCCGAGGCTAAGATGGGGTAGGGTACCACCAGCAGGGGGCCTGCTGCGTTCTCCGCTTTGATCTTCTTGCGGCCACGTGGGGCTTTGGGCTGGGGGCCCAGCATCCCTGCCAGGCTGCCGCTCTTCACCTGGTCCATGCCGGGGCCGTTGGCCAGGCCCGAGATCACGTTCAAGGACGGCGCCCCCCCCAGCCGGTTCTGACTGCTGGACGTGGGTGTGGTGGGTGTCATGGCCTCGGAAGTGCTGAGGACGTCTGCCCGAGATGAAGGCGTCAGGCCTGGGGTTGAACAGGCAGGACATGCTTGTGTTTCGTAGTTCCATTTATGTTCAAGGGAAATGTTTAAATTAAGTTTATCTGCTGTAACTTATTAACAGATATTAAGAATTGTTTGAACTTAACTGTAAGACTTGTCAGTACATACAAAATCTGAAATTCGCATGCAGTATTCAAAATCTGCTCTAAATTTCACAAAAGGCACTTCCTATGTTCCCTAAACCAGTATATTTATTTTGAAGTAATACCAAGAAAAACAGGCTTAGACAGAAAGGAGCATTTCTGTAAACAAATGCTGCAAAAAATGTTGCAATTAGTGTAAATCAACAAGGCATTATATTGAAAGGAAGAGGTGCATGTATTGAGTCTTCCTCAGATAACAATCAGCATCCTCCCCATCAACAGTGAGCCAGTCTGAAGGGGCTGTTCTAGAATTTCTACACAGAAATGCACTAAAAAACCTTCTGATGTAACAGAACCCAATGTAACAAATTCTGACGTTTTGTTTATTTTTGCATTTTTTCAGAAAACGGGAGAGAAAGGGGGGTTTTAACTGATAATGGGACACAACAGAAATATTATTATCCTTATTACTAATATGTATTAATTATACCATAAAACATAACAAAAGCCAAAAAACATTTCTAAATGTTGGATTCTGTAGTGCCCTGTGAGATTAGTACAGATGAGCTGAAGGATGTACCCGAACGATGATTCCCCGCTTGCCGCATGTGCCAGTCTTCCCATAATCCTTTAGCCTTCACAGATGACTTATCATCCATGTTCAACTCTAGATCATCATGAAGAAAATAAGCACTCAGCATCACACACAGCTGTGACACATAAAGCACAAACAACACAGCTTAGCATAAACATGCATGTTCACATGCGTTTATACTGCACGCCTGGATACTGCAGAACCATCCTGGGCTCCGTATCATACTGCCTGTAGACTAACCGGTTCTCCCAAACCCACAAAGGCAAGCTGGACCCGTGTCTGCTGCCCAGTACCTGCCACGGTGCTGGAAGCTGGGCGAGCATGCAGCGCGATGTCTGGCTGTGAGGAGTTGTGGGCCTGCAGACCCGGCACCTGCTGCAGCTTGGGGATGGACATCACGTGCTGGCCGGCGTCCGAGGGCGGTGAGGCCACCAGCAGGGTCTGCTGAGAGGGAACAGTGGTGGGTGGCAAATGCGGAGCTCTGATCTTTTCAGCCATCAGCTGCTCTTTGATCTTGTTGATCAGAACCAGGTTATCCAGCTGTAAGAATCATTTGTTATGCTTAACTGGGGGACATTGGACATTACTAGGTGAGACATTGGACATTACTAGGTGAGACATTGGACATTACTAGGAGAGACATTGGACATTACTAGGAGAGACATTGGACATTACTAGGAGAGACATGCTCTACTGAGCGTTCCATGATCATATGATTGGAGGCACATGATTGATGTTGCATGAGCTCTTATAATCAAAATTACGTATATTTCACAATATTTGTTTTGGTTGACTGTAGAATATGGTAACATTGGATAAGTCCGTAAATGGCAGACTAAATCATGACTCGAGTGTTTAATGATCAGACCTCAAGCAAAATCTCAGGTATTCAGTACATAATGTACAAACTAAGAATCTGGTTGTATACGTTTACTATTGTGGCTCCCTCTAGTGGTAAAATTTACCAGAAAGTCTTCAAGAAATTCTTGACTGATTAAAATAGAATAATGTGGATTAAATAGAATGATATAAAATAAAATGTGAATAAACCAGCATTAAATCCATTTTAGAATGGATTACATCATTTTATCGTGAACTTCTAAGGAATAATTTATAGACGTCAACAACAAAGCTATAATGTGACCATTTTATGAAAGCAAGATGAATTAGTTAAAAAGTAAAACCACTCACCTGACCAGGCATGGAGGGAGGTGGTGGCCAGAAATAAGGATTATTGAAGCGGGGTTCTGCCATCCCTTCAATGAATGCAAACCACGGGGTTTCAAAACAGATTGTCACAACTTAGTGAAGACAACAGCCTCGCTAGGTTACTTATTAAAACGCAACCAAACCGGGTGTTTTCCCCACTTACGCCTTTTGAGAAAAATAATAGCCTCTTGAACATCTTTGCCATTTTAACAACATTAGGCTATGACACCAAATAGTATCGCTTATGCTTCCTTAGAAACATCAACGTTTCGTGACATTTCTATAAGGTTACACATAAAATCTCAATAGTTATGGAAGCGCCGTCCCTTGAGAGCAGCTCACAAGTTGTAAAACTTTTTTTTCTCAAAGTGCGTTAGAAACCCATGGACTTGAGACTAGACATTACTGAAACATCTCCACGGTCATGAGCAGGACGGGGTCAATGCGGGACGTGCCGCCTCTTGTGAACACACACCACACACTCACAGTTTTACCACAAAAATCAGACAAAAGAAAAAAACAAAAATGGCAGCCTGTCTTATTTTCATAAGGAAGGGCGCCATATTCTGCAGACCCCAAATGTTGGTTGATGTGTAACGCCGATGAGAACATGCGACCATGTTTGTGGTAACGTGTGTGTGTTTGTTTATGATGCACCTTTGAATCGCCCGGCCCCCTAGAAAAAAAATGACACTTCCTACAACAATCCTGCGTGCTAAATGTTCTTACAATCGGTACGCGGTGCCCAGTACTCAAAATGTTCCAGCATCCGTCGTCACCATTATCTTACAGCACTCTTCTTATTAAATATGCACAAAAATATTTTATAAATGCAAACGAAACCGCACTCGCGTAATGAAATTTGGGGACATGTTTAGCTTTCCGCGTAGATAAGACAACCAGTCTGTGTGTATGTATAACAATTAAATATTCGTCGTATATTTGCAGGAAGCAGTAAAATGTTGCCCACTAACCTTCTATCGCGACTGCAGTTTTCCTCGCAGGAGAACCTAAATAAACCTAAAAAAACCCAAATAACAGATAAATAAAGAGCTTGATGTTCTTTCTATGCGCCTCCAGATTGCAGAGCTTCCGGGTCACCGGTGGTTCACTTCTGGGTGTCACGCACGAGGGCTGGTGTGGTGCTCGCGCCGCAGTGGCCGCAGGAGCGACTCACACACGTGTTCATAACGTGTAATAACCTCGTGTGGTCGCGGGACATGGACCACCTGGGTACGTTTAAAAGTAAAGATGCAGCAGGGAAGAGGGGGTTATTACACATATCCTGTCAGCACCCCCGTAAGCTAAATGCGATGGTCAAAAGTGTAAAATATAACCAGGGTTGCCAACTTGTCTTAGGTCTGCAGCCAGACCCGTCTCACTTTTCAAGATCACTTGGAGTGAGATTTGAACCTGGAGGGGTGTAAATTGTTGACGGGGGGTGACGAACGTAAATTGTTACCGTGCGGGGTGTAAAATGGACACAAATTAAGTATTATATCGCAATCGATCGATATCCAGTGGTTGGTGCCAGAGCGAACTAGTAACTCATTGAATCATATATGTGGATCAGAGGTAAATAAACTAGATTTTTTTTCAGCGTGAGAAATCGGAAGTGTGGCGTGAGAGCGTGTGAAGACAGTCAAATGCGTGTGTCTCACGCTCAATGGCGCCAACCACTGGATATCGATCGATTGCGATATAATACTTAATTTGTGTCCATTTTACACCCCGCACGGTAACAATTTACGTTTGTCACCCCCCGTCAACAATTTACACCCCTCCAGGTTCAAATCTCACTCCAAGTCGCTCTGGCGCCAACCACTGGAGATCGATCGCGATATAACACTTAATTTGTGTCCATTTTACACCCCGCACGGTAACAATTTACGTTCGCCACCCCCTCCAGGTTCAAATCTCACTCCAAGTGATTTTGAAAAGTTGGCAATCCTGTTACTTAGAATATGGCCTATGTAAATGAAGTCCTTTAAACAGAAGTTATTGACTAAATTAAAACTTACTACAGCACTGCCTCCCATGGCTAATAGGCAGTGTTACAAATAACTTGAACCTTGTCTAAAAATTGTAGGCCTATTATATTAAACCAAAATGTGCCATGGCTTCAACTAGTGATGTGCATGTGCTTCTCTCTCTCTCTCTCTCTCTCATTACATTTGCTGTAGTGTAATTATGGAAAGGGGTAGTCCTTGTGTGTTCTTTAAAAAGTTAGAAAAAAAAATGTTCTCACTATAACTGGTTCTGTGATTGACTGTGTAAAACTCTGTTTTGGCAATTCCCTGTGCTTTAACTTAATATTTCATTGAGCATTTTCCATATTATAGGCATTAGCTAAATCTACAATTCTAGAATTATTCACACTCTTTTGTTTATATATTTAAATTACAAGCTCAATACATTTCTTAGTTAATTACACAATTACTATGGCTTAGATATTTGACAACCTTTTACATTCTTGTAGTACATTCTGTGCCATTTACACTTAACAAGTCTCCTTGATGATCCCCTACCCCATTTTAACCAGCTGTATTTTGTTCTTCCTGTTTTTATATACATGTTTTATATGCTGTTGTAAACGGTGAATTTCCACACTGTGGGACTAATAAAGAGATTTCTTATATTTATGTCTACAAACACCTGTGTTTGAAAGTGTACTTGCTTCTATTTGAAAATTCAGTAAAATATTGGTCCATCTAAATTAGGCCTACACATATGATGAATTACACAAGTTTGCACACATCTGATATTTTTGGTAGGGGTGTCCTGCAATAGTCGCTGATTCGACTATAGTCGATTATACCCCCTAGTCCACTATGAACGTCATAGTCGAATGTACCATTCTAACTGCATGGGGGTTCCCAAGGATGCAGCTAAGCATTAGTTGTTACATGAAATGTCTTTGTTTTCGTTATATATAGCCTTTTGTCAAATAAAATCATCCCAATTTCTGTTAATAAATATTTTAAAATGATGTTTGCACATTAACAATAGGCATCTTCCTTATTACACATTAATAAATCACACCCTGCTGTTGCACAATCCAAACTAGCGGAGCTGAACACGGTACAGAATACGCGCAGCATCTGCCGAGATTATAATGCAGGGTTGCCAACTCTCACGCATTGAGCGTGAGACACACGCATTTGACCGTTTTCACACGCTCTCACGCCACACTTCCGATATCTCACGCCGAAAAAAAAATCCAGTTTATTTACCTCTGATCCACATATGTTTCAATGAGTTACTATCGCTCTGGCGCTATCCACCGGCGATCGATAGATCACGATATAACACTTAATTTGTGTCAATTTTACGTTCGGGATCCCGTTTAAGGTGCTCTAAAAAAAAAAAAAACCCGATTCGACTATTAGTCGACTAAAGGGAAAATCTGACGAATCAGATTCGACTATGAAAATCCTTAGTTGAATACACCCCTAATTTTTGAAAAGGTTAAAGTTTTTGCTTTCTTTTGAAGCGATATGGTGTGTGTTCATAAACAGACTTCTAATTGCAAGAACCATCTGTAAAATAACTAAAAACTGATTCATATGGATTTACCAATTAACTGTAATTTTTTTTGCTGTCATTTGCACTGACTAAAACTACCATTGTGGTAGTAGCAGAAGGATGTAGCAGTGCTATTTAGGAAAATCACTGGGGCTATACAGACAAATCTCAGGCATATATTATTATATTACATCACATTTTATTATACCTCTTATTTTGATAACTGACATGTTTATTATATCCTCAAAAGTCTTTACAATTTAGCCATGATAAAACTCATTATTAACTCTATTATTAACTCTATTATTAGCCATGATAAAACTCATTATTAACTCTATTATTAATCCATTAATTCTGCATAGCCTGCGGGATTGCCAAGGGTGATTATGTAGAATGACCTATGATCAGTAAAATTACTACTGAAACAGCTATTTTACCTTCATGTAACCCTAAAACATTTAATGGGATATAGAATGACATTTATATTGTAAGAGGTGTTAAAATGTGTAGAGGTCAACAGTAAGTTGTTTGTTTGTTCTAACACCTTGATTTGCTAATGAGTAGTGCATGTTCCATTTTTAGTCCAGACAGTCTTTCTGTCCCTGAGTTAGGCACCCTCAGTATTTAGCCAACAATTGATAATCTGACTTTGTGTATGTTCGTCCAGGCGTGCTACCTTTTAATAGTGTAAAAGAAAATGCAGTATTGGGGGATGTGAAGAGCTTAGTTAAAAAGAAAAACAATTGTGATTTTTGCATTTTAAATATAACTTGTTTCTAGCTAATTGGCGATGTAGCCCTGGGGAAATTGTTGATGTTTATTTATTTATTTTATTCATACTGTTTGTGTTTAAAATGTATAACCTTGTTATAAACTGTTTAATATGATTTGCAGTTTAATATTGGGCGTAGGAAAGGGTTAAACGTTGTGAGTGTAAGACGTTAATGTAAAAAAAAAAAAAAAAGCATTCTGTTTGGCCCGGGGTGAGTGTCACTAAAAGAAAAAAAAACTCCGTTTTTTTTAGTTAGAGAGAGAGACTCGAAAAAGAGAGAGAACATCGTGAGGAGAGAGTGAGTAAGAGAGCTATGAGACAGAAGCTTGAAATATAATGCACAACGCATTGTATTGTGTGCAGGTGTAGAATAATAAAAGTGCGGGGTTGTCAATTAAGAGAACCCGATAGTGAACCGTTTAGCCCTGAGTGGGGTTGCGAGGGAGAGTCTCCATGGCAACGTTTGCGGTGGACCTGGAGTGATGCTGCGGCTAGCGCGATGCTCGGTTAGCTTAGCCCAAACGGCTGACAGCCCCAAGTTTAGTTTAAGTTCGCTTCCTCGGTGAACCGAATCTGAGGGATTTGGCAGAGGACTCTTCCGCACTTTCTTTGTCTGCACCAGATAGCGGTCTGAGCTGCCGTGAGGCTCAGACTTCCTCTGGCAAAGCGGGATTCTCCGTCGCCGACGCAAGATAGCGTCTCTGCACACCCGTCCTCCACACCAGGGAGTGAGTCTACATTATTATTATTTGTTTGTTTGCGCCGATGAGCGCGAAACGGCCAGTTTAGTTTGTGGCCTCTACGTTCCCAAGCAGCGAATCAGGCCTGCACCAAAACACACACACACACACACACACACACACACACACACACACACACACACACACACACACACACACACATACATACAAACACACTGACAGAGCGGTTAACATTCAGTACGAAAGTCTGTACTGTAAAGAGTTATACTTGTCATCTGGGTTTTTCTTTTTTATATTTTTTATTTTCTCATTTTATGCACTTGTTGCTGGAGTGTAATGTCTTTAGTTGATAGACTGGGTTGAGGGAAATCCCGGCCTTTCTATAATAGGTATTTTAGTATTCTTATGTCTATGATAAGGGGATAGTTCTTCAAGATTAAAACCCCTTTGCTAACAGCTCATAAATTACTTAAGATAGCCCGAACTCACCTAACTCATATCATCTTGAGTAAAGGGGGCGCTACAGCTAGTTGCATTATTTGTTAAAATTCTTGTGCTTTTTTATTTTGATCTGAATATTTCTAAAAATAATAAATTAAGTGACCAGCAAAAGATTTTTTATTATCTGTGAGGAAAATCTTACACTATTAATAATGTAGTTGAACGAGTGTGAATAAAAATATTTCACAAAGGGAAACGAAACGTATGAAGAAGTTTAGCTTTGCGCGTAGACGAAAGGTAACCAGTCTCCAACCGGTCGTTACCATAACTACATATTGGAGCCTGGTTACATTTCCGTATTGGAAGTAGTATACAATGTTTTCAAAGATCATCTTTTTATGCAACTAGATTTCTAGGTTTCACTGCATCCATGTCATCCACGTCTCGTTTGTTCACTTCTGAGATTTTTTAATTCCATAGCATTAGAAAAACTAAAGGAAAGATTCGTCTCGTGCTATTCGATGTACTGACACTTTGCACTCTAACGGCTGAAGGTTACATAAGTAAGACTAAAACGAGAGATGAACAGTGCAAATATGCAGCACCTAGGGCCGGATTGTTAAATCTCCGCTAGATGTCATTATAAAACCTGTTAAAGTTTAAATCTAATCGAGTATATTTTATACACTAAGGAGGTTCTGTAATCGGAAGTTAGTGACTAATTAAAACATCCCACAAAGACATCCCCATATAGAGGAACCGGCGGGACGGAGACAAAAACTAAAACTGTAAGAAAAAAAATATTATCATCTTAACCCCAAACGTATCAAGAATTTACCCAGCCAGTGCGGGAACAGTAGTTGTTTGACGTGTTTTCCTGTGTCGCATTTCTTAGAACTTCTTTTACGTTTCCACTTCATAAAATTCAGGTTGTCATGACTGAACTTCCTGTTTTAAAAATCTGCCTTTTTGTAGAGGATCACGAGTATATTGCAGTGAAGTTGGAAATATGCTTATATTTAAGCTTACTATGTAGCAAAAGGGAAATATTTTCATGTTTTTTGGTTATTTTTAAAAATTATTCATGAATTTATTTGGTAGTGTTAATATTTTATAGTCAAATGCGATTGCAGTACATAGTCCTGCTCATGGTCATTGGGAATTTAAAAGATATCTCACCATGATCATATATCCAGTGTGTTTTGTTTTGGTAAGTAGCCACATGTAATTGCTTACTCTTCAACTTCCTGTTGTTTTATGAAATTGTTTCCCCCAATATATTAGGTTGGACCACCTGTGCCTTATCATGCAATACAAAAAATAGTTATATGTGTATTATGTAATAAAACCAAAATGTGATCTAATAATCTACATCTTTCTTGTAGCTTAGAGGATCCTTAGTGTTGATTGGATACTTGAATGATGGTTTGCCAAAGTGCATGTTGTTTCAGGATAAGCTGGTAAAATGTTTAAAGTTAAAGTGGGATATTTCAGACCAGCTAAGTGCATCTCCTGGTGGTTCTAACAACCACCAAAGAAAGAGTTTGTTTGGGTTGGTTTTGACATTCACCTTTTCAGAATGCTTAAGGGGTGCTATGTAAGACTTTGCCTAAAATTATACAACATTGCCAAGAGAAGCATATTATTAAATCTAATCTGAAAACTGTTCTGTGTAAATTACATGAACATCCTCACTACCTCAAAACTTAATCTAAAACAGTTCTCCTGTCCAACCTACAAATCCATATTTTGATTTTGACATAGTTTAAAAAAAGATGAAATCTGCAGAACCCCGTTTCCAGAAAACAATTCATTCAATGATCTCTATACATTACATGAACATTCTTCATTCATGTGTTGAAGCTGCAAACTAATTTGTACACAGCCTACTTTTATGAATGGCAGACTCACCAGGCAACAAAAAGCTGTAAAAGAATGTTTTTTAATTGCAGTAGTAAAAACTCTTTTACAACAGGCCACACATGCTCAGTATGAAAACTATTGTGGATGTACCAGGCATTAAGTACAAAAAAAATCTCAGGAACAGTTTTATTCTGATAATGAAAAGTCCATACCAGAGCCAGAGTGGCTAATCGGGAGATTCGGGAGGATTCCCGATGGGCCGGCTCATGTCAGTCTCTAGTTTGGGCCGATTGGGAGGGAAAAATAATTTTGGGCCGTATTTGGGCATGAAACTCCCAGGCTGAAAAAGTGTCCCACTCCGGCCCTGGTCCATTCAACATAATATAGAATGCTCATGTATACCGTAACACATGAAAAAACTATGATGAGGTTCATGCTTTCAGTTATGGTACATATGTTTAGGTTTTTGTGTAGTTAATTGATTTGCTGATCTGTTGTGCATGTTCCATTTTTTGTTGCAGACACTTTCTCTGATTTCAGTTTGTCTGTGCCAATATTCACGGGCCATAAAGGTTTGTCCAAATGTGACTTCCAATCAGGTGCAAATCGAGAAATCCAAAAAGTGTTCACCAGGTAAATCTAAAGTTTCTAGAGTGTGTAAAATGACTTTAAAAAGTCCGGTCCTTCAGATCCTATTGGGTGCAACTTGCCCTATTGTGTGCAACCTGTTTCTAAATGGGAGCCTTGATCTATAAGATGTGAAGCTACCTAGCTTTGAGGGGGACTGGGGTGAGCTGGACTAAAGTGTTTCTTTGTCCTTTTTAGCATCTGTCCTTTTCCATGTCCCATTTGTCACATGATGCCATAATTCTTCTCTATGAAGTATTGTGTCTTTGCTGCAAACACCTACATTGCTTCACCAGGTGCATAATCTCCATGACAGTGTTGAACTCCAGGGTTGGTTAGAATGCACATATTGATAAGCTCCCCATTCAAACTTGGTTGTATGAATAATTTCTTTACTCATTTTTGGTTACGCCTCTCCTCACCTTAATAATAGCATCAGTTCTGTCAGTTAAGGATTCCACCAAAATGAGAGATGCAGTCATGCAAAGGATTATTAGGCAAATCTGCAACCACCCTTTTGGCATCCTGATAAATGTATCACACTCTTCTACTAACTGATCAATGTATCACACTCTTCTACTAACTGATACATGTATCACACTCTTCTACTAACTGATACATGTATCACACTCTTCTACTAACTGATCAATGTATCACACTCTTCTACTAACTGATCAATGTATCACACTCTTCTACTAACTGATACATGTATCACACTCTTCTACTAACTGATATATGTATCACACTCTTCTACTAACTGATACATGTATCACACTCTTCTACTAACTGATCAATGTATCACACTCTTCTACTAACTGATATATGTATCACACTCTTCTACTAACTGATACATGTATCACACTCTTCTACTAACTGATCAATGTATCACACTCTTCTACTAACTGATATATGTATCACACTCTTCTACTAACTGATACATGTATCACACTCTTCTACTAACTGATCAATGTATCACACTCTTCTACTAACTGATATATGTATCACACTCTTCTACTAACTGATACATGTATCACACTCTTCTACTAACTGATCAATGTATCACACTCTTCTACTAACTGATACATGTATCACACTCTTCTACTAACTGATCAATGTATCACACTCTTCTAACTGATACATGTATCACACTCTTCTACTAACTGATCAATGTATCACACTCTTCTACTAACTGATACATGTATCACACTCTTCTACTAACTGATACATGTATCACACTCTTCTACTAACTGATCAATGTATCACACTCTTCAACTAACTGATACATGTATCACACTCTTCTACTAACTGATACATGTATCACACTCTTCTACTAACTGATACATGTATCACACTCTTCTACTAACTGATCAATGTATCACACTCTTCTACTAACTGATACATGTATCACACTCTTCTACTAACTGATCAATGTATCACACTCTTCTACTAACTGATACATGTATCACACTCTTCTACTAACTGATACATGTATCACACTCTTCTACTAACTGATCAATGTATCACACTCTTCTACTAACTGATACATGTATCACACTCTTCTACTAACTGATCAATGTATCACACTCTTCTACTAACTGATACATGTATCACACTCTTCTACTAACTGATACATGTATCACACTCTTCTACTAACTGATCAATGTATCACACTCTTCTACTAACTGATCAATGTATCACACTCTTCTACTAACTGATACATGTATCACACTCTTCTACTAACTGATCAATGTATCACACTCTTCTACTAACTGATACATGTATCACACTCTTCTACTAACTGATACATGTATCACACTCTTCTACTAACTGATCAATGTATCACACTCTTCTACTAACTGATACATGTATCACACTCTTCTACTAACTGATCAATGTATCACACTCTTCTACTAACTGATACATGTATTACACTCTTCTACTAACTGATACATGTATCACTCTTCTACTAACTGATCAATGTATCACACTCTTCTACTAACTGATACATGTATCACACTCTTCTACTAACTGATCAATGTATCACACTCTTCTACTAACTGATATATGTATCACACTCTTCTACTAACTGATCAATGTATTACACTCTTCTACTAACTGATACATGTATCACACTCTTCTACTAACTGATACATGTATCACACTCTTCTACTAACTGATCAATGTATCACACTCTTCTACTAACTGATACATGTATCACACTCTTCTACTAACTGATCAATGTATCACACTCTTCTACTAACTGATACATGTATCACACTCTTCTACTAACTGATCAATGTATCACACTCTTCTACTAACTGATACATGTATCACACTCTTCTACTAACTGATACATGTATCACACTCTTCTACTAACTGATACATGTATCACACTCTTCTACTAACCGATACATGTATCACACTCTTCTACTAACTGATCAATGTATCACACTCTTCTACTAACTGATCAATGTATCACACTCTTCTACTAACTGATACATGTATCACACTCTTCTACTAACTGATCAATGTATCACACTCTTCTACTAACTGATACATGTATCACACTCTTCTACTAACTGATCAATGTATCACACTCTTCTACTAACTGATACATGTATCACACTCTTCTACTAACTGATCAATGTATCACACTCTTCTACTAACTGATACATGTATCACACTCTTCTACTAACTGATACATGTATCACACTCTTCTACTAACTGATCAATGTATCACACTCTTCTACTAACTGATACATGTATCACACTCTTCTACTAACTGATCAATGTATCACACTCTTCTACTAACTGATACATGTATCACACTCTTCTACTAACTGATACATGTATCACACTCTTCTACTAACTGATACATGTATCACACTCTTCTACTAACTGATATATGTATCACACTCTTCTACTAACTGATACATGTATCACACTCTTCTACTAACTGATACATGTATCACACTCTTCTACTAACCGATACATGTATCACACTCTTCTACTAACTGATCAATGTATCACACTCTTCTACTAACTGATACATGTATCACACTCTTCTACTAACTGATACATGTATCACACTCTTCTACTAACCGATACATGTATCACACTCTTCTACTAACTGATCAATGTATCACACTCTTCTACTGATACATGTATCACACTCTTCTACTAACTGATCGATGTATCACACTCTTCTACTAACTGATCAATGTATCTCACTCTTCTACTAACTGATACATGTATCACACTCTTCTACTAACTGATCAATGTATCACACTCTTCTACTAACTGATACATGTATCACACTCTTCTACTAACTGATCAATGTATCACACTCTTCTACTAACTGATACATGTATCACACTCTTCTACTAACTGATCAATGTATCACACTCTTCTACTAACTGATACATGTATCACACTCTTCTACTAACTGATCAATGTATCACACTCTTCTACTAACTGATACATGTATCACACTCTTCTACTAACTGATCAATGTATCACACTCTTCTACTAACTGATACATGTATTACACTCTTCTACTAACTGATACATGTATCACACTCTTCTACTAACTGATCAATGTATCACACTCTTCTACTAACTGATACATGTATCACACTCTTCTACTAACTGATCAATGTATCACACTCTTCTACTAACTGATATATGTATCACACTCTTCTACTAACTGATCAATGTATTACACTCTTCTACTAACTGATACATGTATCACACTCTTCTACTAACTGATACATGTATCACACTCTTCTACTAACTGATCAATGTATCACACTCTTCTACTAACTGATACATGTATCACACTCTTCTACTAACTGATCAATGTATCACACTCTTCTACTAACTGATATATGTATCACACTCTTCTACTAACTGATCAATGTATTACACTCTTCTACTAACTGATACATGTATCACACTCTTCTACTAACTGATACATGTATCACACTCTTCTACTAACTGATATATGTATCACACTCTTCTACTAACTGATACATGTATCACACTCTTCTACTAACTGATACATGTATCACACTTTTCTACTAACTGATACATGTATCACACTCTTCTACTAACCGATACATGTATCACACTCTTCTACTAACTGATCAATGTATCACACTCTTCTACTAACTGATCAATGTATCACACTCTTCTACTAACTGATACATGTATCACACTCTTCTACTAACTGATCAATGTATCACACTCTTCTACTAACTGATCAATGTATCACACTCTTCTACTAACTGATACATGTATCACACTCTTCTACTAACTGATCAATGTATCACACTCTTCTACTAACTGATACATGTATCACACTCTTCTACTAACTGATCAATGTATCACACTCTTCTACTAACTGATACATGTATCACACTCTTCTACTAACTGATCAATGTATCACACTCTTCTACTAACTGATACATGTATCACACTCTTCTACTAACTGATACATGTATCACACTCTTCTACTAACTGATCAATGTATCACACTCTTCTACTAACTGATACATGTATCACACTCTTCTACTAACTGATCAATGTATCACACTCTTCTACTAACTGATACATGTATTACACTCTTCTACTAACTGATACATGTATCACACTCTTCTACTAACTGATCAATGTATCACACTCTTCTACTAACTGATACATGTATCACACTCTTCTACTAACTGATACATGTATCACACTCTTTTACTAACTGATACATGTATCACACTCTTCTACTAACTGATCAATGTATCACACTCTTCTACTAACTGATACATGTATCACACTCTTCTACTAACTGATCAATGTATCACACTCTTCTACTAACTGATACATGTATCACACTCTTCTACTAACTGATACATGTATCACACTCTTCTACTAACTGATATATGTATCACACTCTTCTACTAACTGATACATGTATCACACTCTTCTACTAACTGATACATGTATCACACTCTTCTACTAACTGATACATGTATCACACTCTTCTACTAACTGATCAATGTATCACACTCTTCTACTAACTGATACATGTATCACACTCTTCTACTAACTGATCAATGTATCACACTCTTCTACTAACTGATACATGTATCACACTCTTCTACTAACTGATACATGTATCACACTCTTCTACTAACTGATCAATGTATCACACTCTTCTACTAACTGATACATGTATCACACTCTTCTAGTAACTGATCAATGTATCACACTCTTCTACTAACTGATCAATGTATCACACTCTTCTACTAACTGATATATGTATCACACTCTTCTACTAACTGATACATGTATCACACTCTTCTACTAACTGATCAATGTATCACACTCTTCTACTAACTGATATATGTATCACACTCTTCTACTAACTGATCAATGTATTACACTCTTCTACTAACTGATACATGTATCACACTCTTCTACTAACTGATACATGTATCACACTCTTCTACTAACTGATATATGTATCACACTCTTCTACTAACTGATACATGTATCACACTCTTCTACTAACTGATACATGTATCACACTCTTCTACTAACTGATACATGTATCACACTCTTCTACTAACCGATACATGTATCACACTCTTCTACTAACTGATCAATGTATCACACTCTTCTACTAACTGATCAATGTATCACACTCTTCTACTAACTGATACATGTATCACACTCTTCTACTAACTGATACATGTATCACACTCTTCTACTAACTGATCAATGTATCACACTCTTCTACTAACTGATACATGTATCACACTCTTCTACTAACTGATCAATGTATCACACTCTTCTACTAACTGATACATGTATCACACTCTTCTACTAACTGATCAATGTATCACACTCTTCTACTAACTGATACATGTATCACACTCTTTTACTAACTGATCAAGGTATCACACTCTTCTACTAACTGATACATGTATCACACTCTTCTACTAACTGATCAAGGTATCACACTCTTCTACTAACTGATACATGTATCACACTCTTCTACTAACTGATCAATGTATCACACTCTTCTACTAACTGATCAATGTATCACACTCTTCTACTAACTGGTAGCACAATTCAGATTTCATATGCTGCTCCAAATAATCTTACAAGTTTTCAACGGGATTGAAGGCCAGTCATTTTGATGACCTTCATTGTTATATTGTTATCATCAGTACAGTCCCACCCAGATTGAGCCATAAACACTCTCACCCTGAGATGCGAGTATCAGTGTTTTGTTGTGTATGGATGTGAAGCACAAATTATATATATATATTCATTGTGCTGTTTTAATTTTGGCCATTCAGGCTTTTTCAAGAAGCATGACTGTGGAAATAGAGCAATCATCTGTGAGGAATGTCCTAGTGAGAAATACATGGAGATTAGTAACACTGCGGAGGAGTGTGAACACTGCTATCGGTGTGATCCTCTGGGTGAGTAAAACACTGTCACATGTCATTTTAACGATGGCTGTCTAATTCTAGTGTAAACGAGGTTTGAATGAAATGTTCTTGTTTTACAGAGAATAAGGAAGTTAAAAGTTATTGTACATCCAAGAAGAATACGGTATGTGGCTGCAAAGATGGCTTTTACAGAGAGAACCACTCGCTCATTTTTACCTGCAGGAATTGTACAATGTGCAAGAACTGTAGCTCATGTAAGTCAGCAGGCTGACACACACTAAACTGAAGCTGTGACACATTTTAATCTAAAATGTCCAAAACAAAACCCCAAAAAACTGAATATGACTCAATTCAAATTTTTGTTCATGTATGTGATTGAAACAAATAATAAAATAGACAAGGTTGTCCACAGTCTAACTTTTAACATAATGTTAACTTAATGTGACAGTGTTACAACATTACGATCTCTGGTTTTGCTTTTGTCATGGTTCAACAGGCCCTGAATGTAAAGACTGTTGTGGACCTTGTAGGTACTATTCGATTGGACAGGGGAAATGCATCCAATGTCTCAAGTAAGACCATTTTTTCCAATAGGCTGCTTTCCTCACCACATCCAAAGTGTTTTCTTAGAGTTCTTGATTTGTTTTCTTTGCTTTTGAGGCCTAGGTATTCATTTTAAGTTTCAAAACTTGGATTAGGACTGAAAACAAACAGAGCTTTAACCACTTCAAAAAAGGAAAGTTATTCAAATTGTTTTTGACTATTCAAAGTGAAATCATATAGTATATAGGTTAGTGGGTTGTGGGTTTCCTGCATACAGGAGCACCACTGTCAGAATTTCCTGCTATTTTGCAAAGTTTTGCTGTTCAGCTGTCCTGCAGTTAGTGACCCATGCTAGACTCTCACTTATCCTTCAGACGAACTCAAATTCACAGTTGAATACTAATACTCACACACTGTATGACACAAGTTGTCAGCCTTTATTTGACCTCTTTTATGACTAATTTGCAGAGGTGGACATTCCAGGTTCAGAAAGTACAAGTCCTCACCAAGATTTTGCTCAGGCTTCCTGGATTGTGTAGATTCCACTAATTTTTCCTGGCTTGCACTAATTAGAAAAAAATTCAGCAAGCTTGAGTAAAATCCTGGGAAGGAATTTTACTTTCTGAACCTGGAATGTCCACCTCTGCAAATTAGTCATAAAAGAGGTCAATAAAGGCTGACAACTTGTGTTTGTTGTGTCAACTAATTTGACACTAACTGGTGCAACGTACGTGTTTTTAATGTGTCTGAATTTTAAATACATTTGAAAATACTGTTATAACTAAAATAGTTATTACTAAAACAGTATATATACACTAAAATGATACCCCAGTGTGTGAAGGCATTGACCCCACACTGTGGGAAATCATTGATACCCCGGTGTGGGAAGCCATTGATACCAAAATCTGGATATGCATGTGCTTATAGAATAAGTAATTTAAGGAGAGAATATTAGTGTAAAAGACAATATACAGTATATGTCCCAGGTGTTTGTTAGGGTATGTCCATAATTCTTGGTTGATGTAGAACAGGCCAGGATCAGACAGCAGGCAGACTTCATTAGCATAGGAGAATCCAAGCTCAAAAACAGGTACACAAGGCAAAAATCTGATAGGGCTAATCAGACAAGCAACTCAAGGACTGACTATATACAAACACATATTGAGATGAGCAGGGAACAGCTGTAGATGGTGAAGAGGGCTTGATGGAGCAAGGGTGGGGGGTAAAAACAAAAGCCATCGTGGAAAAAAGGAAAATAGATTTATTTACTTGACAGGAACATAATTCTTTTTTGTTAGCTCTTTTTATGTCGTGGATTCATTTCATCGCATGCTTTAGCTTCAAACATATTTGTTTAAAGCTCCTCCCTTCGGACATGTCCGTGTGTCTGAATTTGTTCTTGTAGGTGTTTGTTTCCATGTGCATTTTGTGTTGTGTGTGTTTATTATTTGAAGCACCTGTCTCTCGTCTTTGGTGATGTGCTACACTTGATGTGTTGCTAGTTATGGTCTGTGTATTTAAGTGTGTGCCTTGTTCCTGTTCCTTGTCTTTTGTTATTTCGTCTACATAGTGTGAGTTTCATATTCCACAGTCAACTGTCAGATGCATTATAAGAATGGAAGTGTTTGTGAACGACAGCATAGTGCGAAGAGGTCGACAACTTTCTGCAGAGTCAATCACTACATACATCCAAATATCCAGCCATACATCACCAAGTGCAATTCAAAATGTCAGATGCAGTGGTGTAAAGCACACCGTCACTGGACTCTAGTGCAGTGGAAGCGCGTTCTGGGACGAGTTCTGGGTTTGGCGGTACCAGGAGAACGGTACTTGTCTGACTGCATTGTGCCAAGTGTAAAGTTTTGGGGACGGGGGATTATGGTGTGGGGTTGTTTTTCAGGAGCTGGGCTTGGCCCCTTAGTTCCACTGAAAGAAACTCTGAATGCTTCAGCACACCAAGACATTTTGGACAATTCCATGCTCCTAACTTTGTGCGAAACTTCATCTTCCACCATCACTGTGCACCAGTGCACAAAACAAGGTCCATGACGACATGGATGGCAGAGTCTGGTGTGGATGAACTTGACTGGCCTGCACAGAGTCCTGACCTCGAAAAGATAGAACAACTTTGGGATAAATTAGAGCTGAGAGCCAGGCCTTCTAGTCCAACATCAGTATGTGACCTTACAAACGCGCTTCTGGAAAAGTGGTCAAAAATCCCCATATAGACACTCTTAAACCTTGTGGACAGCCTTCTCGGAAGAGATGGAGCTGTTCTAGCAAGGTGGACCGACGTCATATTGAACCCTATGGATTAGGAATGGGATGTCACTTAAGCTCGAGTGTGAGTCAAGAAAGGTGAGAGAATACTTTAGGCAATAAAGGATAGTTTCACATGGTCCAAAGCAGTCTGCTTTGCTGAGGAGTTTTCTTGAGGGGGAACCCTGGTTCTAGCAGGGCTTGTCTTCCCGGGGTGCCTCCCCTGGTTACGGGACGGTGTACCACGGCTGGAACATCCTTTCCCTTATGTCCCTGATGGACTGAGAGAGCTCGCCCGAGTCCCTGAGGGGGGGAGGTGAGCTGGAGGATCTGCCCGGGGTGCTGCCTGAAGGCCATACACCCCTTGCCTCCACCGCTGACAGGGGGGTGAAGGAAAAGGGCAACAGTGTGACGCTTTTGCCCACGCAGTGCTTGCTCTATCCCTCCCTCTGAGATGGATATGGAGGAGGAGGGCCACACCGTCACACCTCCCTCCGAGCCAGGGGCAACCCCTCAAAGCTGAGGGGATCCTTCACTCAGGGGACGCGCAGTCGTGGCACTGAGGGCTGGTTAGCGCTCTCGCATGAGGAGAAAGGACCCAGTTGTGCACGTTCCTGGTGGAATCCCCAGCATGCACCACCCAATCAAAGAGGCCCCATGGCCACAGCACGCCCCGAGAAGGAACAGAAGGGCAGGGCACAATCACCAGCTGCCCCTGCCATGTGAGTGTGGTTCTCGGGCATGATCACGGCACTTTAGACTTAGACTTTTAGACTTTTCCTTAATCTTTATTGTCATTCATTGTACACAGGTGTACGCAGAACGAAATTTCGTTGCATTTAGGCTCGCACAGTGTACAACAGAATTTTGGATATAAAAAAAAAATATATATCAATAGATTTCCAGTAACCCAGGTTTGAGATAAAATTACAAGAATGTGACAGATGGCATTCCAGGATTAGCCAAAATATGTGATAAGACTGTACAATATAGAGATGTAGAGTGTAGCAGCCGGGACAAATATTGACTGGATATTGAAGTGTAGAAGTGTAGCAGCTGGGATTCAATTAACATGGGTATGTAGTATATATATATAATGTACATATATCTATATGTATATACATATCTACAAATAAAATAGAATAGAATAGCAGCACGAATAAATATAAGTGACACAGTGGTATCAGGTAGACCGGCAGTAGTGCACAGATGGCATGTCGCTCAGCCATTTCCTGCCTTCGTTCAAGGAGTAGAGTTCACCAGTCTGATGGCTTGAGGGAAAAAGCTGTTGCAGAACCTGGTGGTCCTGCATCGAATACTCCTGAATCTTTTACCAGAAGCCAGCAGTGAGAACAGTCCACAGTGAGAACGAGGGGTTGCTGATGATGTTGTGTGTTTGGGATATGCAGTATGATGGCGTGAGGTCCTGGATGGGTGGAAGACCCGATGATCTTCTCCGCTGTCCTCACCACTCTCCTCACATTCATCCAATCAGAGTTATTCCAGTCTGAATTATGGTATTGAATGCCGAACTGAAGTCTAGGAACAGCATCCGCACATGTGTGTTCTTCTCCTCCAGATGTTCAAGGCTCAGGTGAAGAGCAGAGGAGATGGCGCCCTCAGTGGAGCAGTTTGGCCTTTAGGCAAACTGGAAGGGGTCAAAGGTGATGGGTAGTCTGGAGGTGATGTGCTTCTTGATCAGCTTCTCAAAGTACTTCATCATGATTGGAGTTAGTGCCACAGGTCGGTAGTTGTTTAGGGATGAGATCTGGGGGGTTTTGGCACTGGAATGATAACAGCGGACTTGAAACATGTTGACACTTTGGCTAGATCCAGTGAGGTGTTGAAAATGTCAGTTAGAACATACGCCAACTGGTCTGCACATTCCCTGAGCACCTGACCCGGTATGTTATCAGGGCCGGGGGCCTTCCGTGTGTCGACTGTCCTCAGAGTCCTCTGTACATTATCAAGGTCGAGGCAGAGCATCGCTTCATCCTGATGGGAGACAGCTCTTACTGCAGGGGTGTTATTTAGTGCCTCAAATGTCCCAAAGAAGTTATTTTGATCATTTTAAATGTCCACATCGTCATCACCCACCGAGGGGGCTACCATGTAATTTGTAATAGACACCTGCAGGGTCTTCATCCATGGTGTAGGGTGGCAGGCTGGGAACCTGGAGTGGTGCCCGGGAAACGCCTCCATCAGTGTGCCTGTGTCTGTCCCTGTGTTTGTCAATCCTGTTTGTCAAACAGATTTCTCTCCGGGTGAGGCCTTCCTGGTAGCTCCTGGTTCTGGCAGCACTGTGCTCTGGTCCTTCATCATGGGTCTGGGGCTGAGCTGCTGGTGCTGGGCGCTCCAGGAGGAGCCCCCCCTGGTGTTGGGGGGGTTTGTCACAGTACAGCCTCTGACTCCTTCCTTCGGTGTGTCTGTGTTTGGATATGATTTTTTAGTTGTTTGTGTCCGTGTGCCTTTTGTAGTGTGTGTACGTCTATTATTTGTAGCACCTGTCTCTTGTCTCTCGTGATGTGTTACACTTGTTCATTGTGGTCTGCATATTTAAGTGTGTGCTTTGTTCTTGTCCCTTGTCTGTTGTTGTTTTGTCCTGCACAACCCTCGCGAATGTCACTGCACTTTGGCGCTTGATGTCTCTCAGACTCTGGGGTTAAAACTAAAGATTTGATTTGCTTGGCAGTCCATTTGATGAAGCTTAAGAATAGGTGATCCTGAGTGTACAGCATATCAACCACTGAGTGCGGTTACATATGTTTATGCATTTATATTTATATCTCTTTAGGCAGCAGCATCAATGTATTGACTCCTGTCAATTGGAAATACATAAAACAGGTAATAAGTGACACACTATTTGGCACGATCTGTCAAACACACAGATTCTCTTTTGAATAACAGATATGAATGATCTTTTGGTGTATTTTCTACAGGAACACCTGATCATCTACAGATGTTTGTGGTCCTCTTGTTCATCCTGTTACCATTGGGGCTTGTTGGTGTCCTCATTCACATCACTTACAGGAGGGGGAAGCTGTGTTGCTTGGACTATAAAAAGATCAATAAACATGTTGTACATAATAGAAACATGCCAAATATCCAAGTTTTACCTGGTAAGTATAAAGGTTAATGTGGTGTGTATATGTATATATGTATATGTGTGTATAAAGGTTGTCTTTAGGACAATGTGGTGTGTATATTGTCTTTAGGACAATGTGGTGTGTATATGTATATATGTATATATGTATATGTGTGTATAAAGGTTGTCTTTAGGACAATGTGGTGTGTATATGTATATATGTATATATGTATATGTGTGTATAAAGGTTGTCTTTAGGACAATGTGGTGGGTATATGTATCATTATATGATGAACATTCAGTATAAAGTATAAAGGTTGTCTTTAGGACAATGTGGTGTGTATATTGTCTTTAGGACAATGTGGTGTGTATATGTATCATTATATGATGAACATTCAGTATAAAGTATAAAGGTTGTCTTTAGGACAATGTGGTGTGTATATGTATCATTATATGATGAACATTCAGTGCTTGGGGTGTTTATATGCTGGATTTGTGTAGGATGAAATGTGTATGTCCATTTTTGTAAACACAGACACTTAAACAGAGTGTGTTTATGTTTTTATTGTTTACAGATCAGCCTTGTGCACTACACAACATTCATTTACCATTGGTATGTATCACTCAGAACCTTTAATGATCCATTCTTGTATTCTATGCATTTTAAAAATGAACTTTTACTTTATTTTTAAAGCATGTGAATCCTGAACCCACCTGTGAATATCCTGAGACCAAAAGCAATGGACATTGCAATGTGGACTGGAGCTGCCCACCAGTGCCCCTCATCACAAATGAGGACACAAAAGGTCTTTTTATGTAACGATTGAAGAATGTCTCTTAATATTTTGTGTGGAATGCCTCTTATCACGTTTATGATAATGCTTACAGAAACTGTTATTCGAACCTGTAGACAAACTCGGAGTATCATCATGTCCATTATAGTGTATTGACTTTGAGTTATATATTTCCTCTCTCAACCTGAGTTTTGTGTAGGACAGATAACATTTACTTCCAATCTTAAAATCTATGTTTCATGTATTTCTGCATTGTGTTTCAAACCGAAAACACATGCGAGAAAACAAGATCTTTCCTGTCGGTGTGGAGCTTTATCCTTATGTCAATCAGGGGGGGTGTTTGTGAAGTTGTCAGCTAAGCTGGAGGCACACAGATGGCAAACAGTGATAGGAGGGCTGCAGAGAACCTGTTAAATCAGATAGGATAGCCTAGTGTGATCTGACCTACGTCTCTCGTATCCTGTCACCTCCCTACATGGTGAAGTTATTTGCCTGAAATTAAGTTCTGCAGAAAGACGTGAGCTTCACCTTCCCAAAGAGGCCTTAAGTAAACTGTAGCAGGTTCTTTGAAGATTTGGCTATACATCAGAATAGGTAGTTGTAAAGCCTGAAGGAATATTATGTGTTATCATAGTGAAAAAATGTATTTATTTAGTTAGGGAGATGTTAAAATTTAATGACTAATATTCCATTTTAATGAAAGAAAAAAAATAATAGTTTCATAAGTCTTAAAAATCTTAGTTTTTTATAACTGAAATGAATGAGTCAATTTCTTATTAATCTGATAGGAGAATTGTGTTGCATTGGTGAATAATGTAGCTGACTGATGACTTCATCTAAAATCTGAGTTCCTGTTTCTGGCCCGCTGCAAACCCAGCCTCTCCATTCTGCACCGTTATAGGCATTTTATCTTCACAGTCATAAACAAGTATCCCCTTTCCTCAGGGACGAGAAGGGGCGAGGCACCGTGGTCAGCTCCTGTGCTTTATACAATCATCAAAGAGGTTCCAGTGCGCCGCTGGAAAGAGTTCTTACGGCTGCTGTCGGTGTCGGATGACCAGATGGAGAGAGTGGAGCTGGAGGCGGGGCCCTCCTACCTGGAACAGCAATACCAGATGCTGCGGCTCTGGAGTCAGAGGTGTGGCGTAGATTTGGAGAACATCTTCTCTACACTACACTACATGGATCTTTCAGGCTGTGCACAGGAACTGCAGGACAAGTTACGTCAGCTGCAGGTTGCTATGACTGATGGCCAAGGTGTGGTTTAGGCACCTACATCTGTGGCTAATTATGCATTTTCTCCAGATCCTAACCCTTCATTGCTGATGTTCTCAGATACTTGTGCAAGGACTTTCAAAACAGAACAAGTTTGACCACCATATGACCCTGGATAAGTACTGTACTATACATTATACTTAGTATCACAAGAATAGAAATCCATACTAGCAATATGATGCTAGGTCTCGGGTTTAAAATGTGGATGGTTATGGTATGCCGTAATTAATGTATTTCTGTTTATCATGCAGAATGTTTGTTTGTTATTTTGGTTTGGTGTGTTTGTGTTTTTCTATAACATTTCAAACAGGAACACAACAGTAGGTTTTGAAAACCATTAGGAAATATTAATTAACCATCTGCTGCCACAAACCATGGCTTGTGGGTGAAGTATGTACGTGACATTTAAAAAGTTCACAGACCATTTTGTATTTTATTGCAAGCTGTTATTTATATTGAAATGTTGATTACACACTGACCTTAACACTTACCAGTGATTCATCTGTGTCAGCTGATTTATATCTCTGTGGTATTTTGTGGTTTTGTTTTCATACTTGATGATCATTAGGTATGTACTAAACTGTGTGTGCTTTTGTGTGTCTGAAATAAAGTTTATACACTCTGAATGTGTATGTACGTGCGTGCGTGAGGCTACAATATTTGCTCAGTGTAGTAGTTATGAACTGCGCAGGGGATTTGACAATCCACAAAGCAGGTGTCCCCAGTAGGCGAATGGCAAAAGTCCCGACACGTACAGTTAAGATTGCTGGGCAACGTGGTTACAGCAGAGCACGCGCGGAAATTCCCCTTGCTCTTAGGACGAATATCAAGTGCATTGAACATGTTTCTTAGCATGCACATTTCCCTCACACAAGAACAGGACGTCACCGAAACACGTAGTGAGGGGAGCCGTTTTCCATCAAGTCTTTGATGGTATGACGTTGGTCTAGAAGTTATGCTGTAGGACTTTGTGACTCATTCACTTCGCCCCCGCCCCCTTTGAGTAGGCTATCGCAGGTTTAGGGTGTATTTTTATAAATCTAAAAAAAAATTATATTAATTATATATGAGAGTGAAAACGAAATGAAAAGATTAGCTTGAAATGATAGAGATGTATGCAGAAGTCTGTTTTGGCATCTCAATACCAAGGTCGTTTGTCGTTTCCATAACAACTACAAGACACATGAGCGCGTGGATGGTCTAGCGAGCTCGCTACAATTTAGCCAAAACATGCTGATTAAGATAAGTTAGGTTCAGCGTAGCTTCTAGTAAGCTGCCAGCAAGCAATATATTTATAAACACCTACTCGGTACAAACATCAACCCAAATTGTGTTTTTCTTGTCCAGCTTGCTTTTTTCTGCACTAACAGGAAATACAATGAACAGGTGAGCACTGGCTCAGCCAACCTGCTGTTTAGAGACGTTTAGATATTTAGAGACAAATTAACTTTGTGTTTTCATTTGTCTGTGTCTTGCTTACTGGTTTATATCGCACTAAGATACAAAGCTTTAACTTTTATTTGGCTTCCTATCAAGGTTCAACCATGGTAACAGCATATTGAGTTTCTTTCGACGTCTTTAAGCAAGACGCCAGTAACCTATAGGCTCATTTGGAAGTTTAATAGCTGGTCACGAGGGAATGGAATGAAGAAAGGTTAGCACCAATGTCACTCGGACTGACAAACTTGAGTGCTTGTTAATTTAATTTATTAAATTAATAAATTTAGGTAAAAGACTATGTTAGGTTACTTTTTGTTAGAAGTAGCTAATTGAACGTCTGCTCTGTGATTATCAATCAATCAATCAAAGTTTATTTGTATAGCGCTTTTAACAACTCAAGTTGTCGCAAAGCAGCTTTACAGGGTTTACAAGGTTAACAATACTATGGGTCCAGAACCCTAATGAGCAAGCCAAAGGCGACAGTGGCGAGGAAAAACTCCCTATGATGGTGGGGAATAGGAAGAAACCTCGGGAGAACCAAGACTCAAAAGGGAACCCATCCTCCATTGGGCGGCCCGTTAACACACAAATACACAAGTCACACATAATTCACACAATCAGACTATGTAAAAGGTAGAATTGAAAGTTCTGGGTTTTGATATTGTTACTGTAAATGTCTGTTGATGAATGCCAGGCTTTCATTCCGTGTCGGAGCAGTGATGCTGGTATTGTACGCTCCGACTGCAGTGTTACTCCCCAGGTGAACCCCGGTATCAGCACATCCACCGGCAGCCAGACCATCCCCCAGGTGCCTGCAGGTGCATTAGCACATTTGTTTACACCATTCGTCTTCTTATCAGAAGTTAGGCAAAGCCTACCTTTTTGATTAACTGAAAAATTATGCAAGCTTTTTGTAACCTTAGTTTATTTGTTTACATAGGTAATGTCAAATCAATATAAGACTGTAAAGAACATCACAGAAAAAGAAGATGAACGTCTTCCATCAGGGTTTAGGAGCTGTGGACCTTTGCAGAGAGGGAGACAAAATAATCTCATCTGGTGATGTTGGTAGAGCTGTATCTCTGTATACACATGCATTTGGGAGTAATGCGGGATCTACTATTGCACATATGCGCAGCTTGGACAAGTCTTGTTTACAACAGGTTATTTCTACTCTGGAGGCTTGGCTTGATGGATGTTGGATGTCTCAGAACTCAATGGAGGGCCTCAACAAAGGGCTTGTAGCATCATTTCTCTCCACATTGTGTCCCGGTAATGTTTCTGCCTCACTTTTTAAAATGGAGTCAGTCTTGCTAGGGTCTGGCCTGGGCTCAGATGAGATATTCACTAGATGTTCTGCTCTTCTGGAGGAAAAAAGATCGCTACATCCCGAGGGTTCTACACGCTTAATTCTAGAGTTAACTCGAGCTCTTGCCTCCTTGATTTCAGATCCGTACAATCCCAAAGGCCCTCAGCTATATTTGCAGGCCTTCCTTGGGAACAGATCTGAGGCAGTAAGACTTGTTAAGGGTCGGCAAGCAGAGCATTTGCCTCAAATAGTCAAAGCTTTTTTTGCACAGATGTCCCAGAAATTCCCCATTTTCCATGCTGAGTGCAAGTTGGAGAACACTTTGAATTATAAACAAAGGACTAAGGAACTTTGTCCTTCTAAATCAGTTGAGTTTCTACTTGCTCTCTCCCCTCAAAACACTCTGGTAAGGGAGGTGCAGGCAGGTGTCTTGTATTCTTTTGGTAAGTTTGAGGAAAGTGTTGAGGCTTTTTCTCTGGCTCTGCAGTTGTCAGAACCACAGACGGATACAGAGTCAAACATGGACCTGGCCACACAGGGAATGGGACTGGAAAGGAGAGCTAGTTTGCTAGTGGCCAGGGCAGCATCTTATTTTTCTGCTGGTGGACGAGCAGGGGAAGCTTGCCGAGACCTTGGCGAAGGCTTCGCCGTTCACCCAGCCACGGCCAGGCAGCAGTTCCAGCGGCTGTTTGCTGAAAACGGTGCAGACGTGGCAGCACGTGTCCAGCTGCGGCAGCAGGCGGAGAGAGACCTGTCTGGTTTCAGGGAGACGGTTCTGGCCCGGAAGGAGTTGCGCTCCAGTGAGGGCGTGGAGCTGCTGGACCCAGCCATTGCCCAGCTGCGTGCCCTCTGCCACCTGGAGCCTGACGGAGGCGGACGGGAGCTGCGTGCGCGTCTGGCCGACTGCCTACTTCTCCGCGGCGAGTTCCGCGAGGCCCTCTCCATCAGCAGCCAGCTCGCTGCCGCCCCGCCCCCTCAGAGGAGCTACCAGAACACGGTGCAGGTGCTGCGTGGCTTCGCCCGACTCCTGTCTGAGGACCGCGACGGAGCTCTGGAGGACTTCCGGGCCGTGATCGAGCACAGCGTTCCCCACCCCCCAAGCTGCGTGAGAGCGCTCTGTGGCAGGGGCCTGGTGCGGATGATGGCGGGCTCACACTACCTGACAGCGCTGGACTACCTCACAGCCAGCCGGCTCCAGCAGCAGGACGCAGCTCTTACCGTCAGGTGCCTGGTTCCCTGGAACTACCGTGGGCTGCTGTGCACAGTTCTGCTGGAGCAGGGGAGGCTCATACTGGAAG
Organism: Brachyhypopomus gauderio; assembly: GCF_052324685.1. Lineage (NCBI taxonomy): Eukaryota > Metazoa > Chordata > Actinopteri > Gymnotiformes > Hypopomidae > Brachyhypopomus > Brachyhypopomus gauderio. The sequence goes on along the minus strand of NC_135231.1, from coordinate 303,347 downwards.
AGGTCGGAGAACAGAATACCAGTAAAGATGCAGGTACTGTTCAGGACCATCAGCTTACCAACCAGCTACTGTCTGCACAGACAAGAGAGAGCTACAACATCAACAAAGAAGGGTGAAGTATCACTGTTTAGTTAACATCTTAACATCCACAGTGAAATCTTCCTTCATTTATTAGTACATGTACTATTGTTTGAGTTTTATTCTGCAGTCCTTAACAAATGCATAAATACGTTGCAAAGCAGTAGGAGTAACCAACACGATGGAATAAAATGATTATGATGATAATGATGAGTAGTAGTAGTAATAGTAGTAGTAGTAGTAGTAGTAATAGTAGTAGTAGTAGTAATAGTAATAGTAGTAGTAGTAGTAGTAGTAGTAATAGTAGTAGTAGTAATAGTAGTAGTAGTAATAGTAATAGTAGTAGTAGTAGTAATAGTAGTAGTAGTAATAGTAGTAGTAATAGTAGTAGTAGTAATAATAATAGTAGTAGTAGTAATAGTAGTAGTAATAGTAGTAGTAGTAGTAATAATAGTAGTAGTAATAGTAGTAGTAGTAATAGTAGTAATAGTAGCAGTAGTAGTAGTAGTAGTAATAGTAGTAGTAGTAGTAGTAATAGTAGTAGTAGTAATAGTAGTAATAGTAGTAGTAGTAGTAGTAGTAGTAATAGTAGTAATAGTAGTAGTAGTAATAATAGTAATAGTAGTAGTAGTAGTAGTAGTAATAGTAGTAGTAGTAGTAATAGTAGTAGTAGTAATAGTAGTAATAGTAGTAGTAGTAGTAGTAATAGTAGTAGTAGTAATAGTAGTAGTAATAGTAGTAGTAGTAGTAATAGTAGTAATAGTAGTAA